>NC_137931.1:31418934-31666434 GCF_963969265.1 Rhamphochromis sp. 'chilingali'
TATAATAATCTAACAGCTCTTATAGCTCCCTCAGTCAGCTGATGACTCTGAAACCACTTCAAGCCTTTGGTATTAATTTTTGCAGATTTTGAGTCTGATGTTCATTTATTCACAGCTGAGGAGTAACAAATATGTCAGAATTTCTGGGTTTCCATAATGTTTGTCTTTTAAAAATCTACTTTTAGCAAACAATCAAACCCTGACAGTCATTTTTTAAAGCCACACTTATGTAAAACCAGAATTCTTTCTGCACAATAAGTCAGGTATTTTGCAAGTTATATAGTCTCTCTGAGAGATTTTGTTTTTTCCTTTTTCATATCAGGTTGAACTGATTCAGCTATACAGTGTTAAGTAAAGTGAGTTTTGAAATGTGTTTTTAATGATTCTGTGGGAGGAAGATGGGAAATGGTCGTTAAACTAAAATAAACTGAAAACAGCTGGAATTAAGAGGAATGATGGTAAACAGAAAGGTTATCAATGAACTTTATCATCAACCATTAACCGAACATTTTTTATCTATTTTAAATCACCGAGCTCGCTTACCAAATACAGCACATTAATCTCACTCTTTTTGACTTTAGAACAAAGGATAAATTGGTGGTAATCCTTTACAGCCTCCTAATTAGGAGTCACAGCTTCACATGTTATACTACAAACAACTTGGTTTTACATTTTCTTTCTAACATTTTGTTGCATAAATGATTGTACTACCAAATAAACACAAGTTGCCTGTCAAAAAGAAGTGGTGACTGTTTAATAAAGATTGTTATTTATTCATTTATTTTGGTCACTGTACACACCTCCATAATACTCTGAAAATGTCAATAATTGCAGTAATATCATCTTATATGTGTTTTCTGTTTTTAGGTTGCAGATCAACCGATTGTACATGTAATTTAAGTTCAGGCTTCAGACAGCTCCAAACACCCATTTTTCAGGCACAGAACACTAGTTCTGAAAACAGAAGCCACAGCACCCACAGCCATCTGTTGGGGGAGGGCTTCCAATCAGAAGAGAGTTGATTAAAGGTAGAGTAAAAGGATAAACTGTGAGGGGAAAAAACTGTGAATGATGCAAAGTCACTACAGAAGAGTCCAAGAACAAAAATATAGAGCTGGATATTTTTACAGGTGTTAATGTCATGCAACAAGCAGATATGAGCTTCTAAATTGGCCTAAAAGTAATTTGTATAAAACAGCATTTCAGGTGTTGTGGAAAATTTAACACTAACCTTCAACACAACCAGTGAGCTTGATTTGAAGTGGGTTTAATAAACACATTGCAATGTGGAGAGAGCTTCCCAGTGAAACACTTGGACCATCTCTGAATCGTGGCCGCCGCCCTTACATCTTACATACAGAGACACAGACAAAGAACATTCCACAAACTCTTATATGTTGGCCTCTCTCATGGGGGGGGGGGGGGGGGGGGGGGGGCTATACCCCCTCCCTCACAGAGAGAATTATGACATTGCTTTCTGCTTGGCCGTCACCTAAGGATTTACATCCCCGATAAGGAGAAGGAGTCCCACTATCTGTTCAATATCTCCCATTACAATGGCCTCACTGTGTTAACATTCCACATGCATGCAAACTAGTGACAGGAGTGTTCTTACAACAGTAAAGTGAGAAAGTGATATTACTATAACTAATGTGATATGATTAAATATGTGATTAATACATGAGAAAAGGAATCTTCCACCACACCAGTAAACTCAGTATGAAGGCCATTGAAAAAAGTTGACATTTATGGATGTTGCACACTTGCAAACCCACAAAATAACAAGAATATACACTTAGTCTTTTTCAGATATTATGAAGTGGACTGTAGAGAGCAATTTAGAATTAGCTGCACATTTTGTGGTCACATGAAAACACTGTATCTCTCCGGATCAGACGGGACCTGGAAGTGAGGATTATTGTCGACCGCCATCTCATGGAAACATGGAGGTGCAAAAGATGTAGAAGATTTCTGCTATGTAAATAGCAGAAATAGCAGCTGAGAGGGAAGCTGGAGGGAGCCGGAGTAGGCAAACAGCTGACTGCATGGACCCTCGACTACCTTACCAACAGACCACAGTATGTGAGGCTCCATGACTGTGTCCGAGGTGGTAATCTGCAGCACGGGGGCACCACAGGGCACGGTTCTCTCACCATTCCTGTTCAGCCTTTACACTTCAGACTTCAGTTATAATTCGGACGATTGCCATCTACAGAAGTTCTCAGATGATACAGCCATCATTGGATGCGTATCAGATGGCAATGATCAGGAATACAGGGGGGTCATCAGTGACTTTGTTGGCTGGTGTGAGACCAACACACTCCAAATCAACACCGGAAAGACAAAGGAGATGATCATAGACTTCAGGAGGAAGTCACCCCCACAACACCGGTGAACATCCAGGAAAAGACATCGAGATAGTGGACTCTTACAAGTACCTGGGTGTTCACCTCAACAATCAACTGGACTGGACTACAAATACAGACATCCTGTATAAGAAGGGCCAGAGTCGACTCCACCTGCTGAGGAGACTGAGGTCCTTCGGAGTCAGCAGGACTCTGTTAAGGACATTCTATGACACTGTGGCAGCATCTGCCCTTTTCTATGCAGTGACCTGCTGGGGGAGTGGATGCACAGACAGGGACAGGAGCAGGATTGACAAACTGGTGTGGAGGTCTAGCTCTGTGCTGGGATGTCCTCTGGAGTCTGTGGAGGGGGTTGGCGAGAGGAGGATGTTAATAAAGCTGACATCCATTATGAACAACCCACATCACCCACTGCACGAGTCTGGGAGTGCGCTGAGCAGCTCCTTTAGTCAGAGACTGAAACACCCTCGCTGCAGGAAGGAGCGCTTTCGCAGATCATTCACCCCAACAGCAGTTAGACTTTATAACTCCTCAATCACGATGTCACGACTCACTGGACACTGTGAACATCCACGGTCACCACTTCATGCATAATGGACCTTCCATGTGTATGGACATGTGCAGGTACTTATTTGTATTTTTGTATTTCCTTCTGATATCTGTACCTGAGCTGAGGTAATGCAAACGTTTCCCCGTCGTGGGATCAATAAAGTCTTATCTTATCTTAAATCTGTGTCACTGTCTCTCCCAGGTAAAGCCGCATCTGCATCTGTGAGTCTCTCCTGTGCTTCTAAACTTCAAAAATTCAAACCTGTTATTTACTGTCGCTCCAACAACACCAGATAAGTGTTTGGATTCCTGACGCCATGAGTTGAACTCAGATAAGCAGTAGAAAATGGATGGATGGAATTAATAATGAATTATGTAACCACACAATCTTTAACAACCTGAGTCATAAAATGATCGTGAAATTCTTCAGCACAAAAACAGGTTAACAGCTTTAGTTGAGACACAGCAGGCCTTCAGAGAGCATCGCCCTGCAGCTGGAACCATGAAGCTCAGGTGGATCATTCTGCTCTTTGCGCTGGGTTTGGTAAGAGAACCTCTTCATGTGGATACAATGAAAATATCTATTACATTTCCAGGCAGGATTTGAGTCCATTCAGTTTCACGGGGATAATATTAAAGTCTTCTCTGTTGATTGATTGTTGTGCCTTCTAATTTACTTTACAGACAGCAGCCAAACTAACCGGTGATACAGGTGAGCTAGACATTATGTTTTAGGTGGTGATGTTACTGAAGGAATGTTGGACTTATAATGTCACTGTTCCATATACTTCTTTGTATTACTCTTGTCCGGATATTAATGCTTTAGTAAAACAACCATTTTCAGCCAATTCTGTGTTCATGTTATTAGAGTTCACAGGCCTTTTATCTTATTATCACTGATTCCTTACCTGCAGAAATTGATGTTGACGAAGGCCATGACTGGGACATCATTAACATCAATGAAGGTTTGTTCTCGTTCACTGTTCTTGTTTCATTTTGCTTGATAATGTCTCTGAGGAGTCGGTGAAATTATTTTATTGTTTTCCCTTTAGCGGCTGGGCTGGACCTGTTGGAAGGAGATATTATTCAGGAAAAAGTGAGTTTATCCTTTGTCATGAAAAGCCTGAGTTTTATATTTTTATTTCTTTTGGGTTTTTCTATATTTTAGTAGTGCCACTGTGTTAAGTCTGGAGTTTTTACCATCTTTGTAATCTTGTTTCTGTTAGTGTTTAGGATTATTTCGAATTTTGATTGTTTGTGTTTTAATTAGTCTAGCGTTCCTAGTGTCTTCCTGTATCTTGCCAAATCTTTGTCCAAGATGATAGAGATTTCCTTTTTAGTCGCTTCCTGTTTTATTTTGATAGTCATTTGTTTCTTGTGTTCAAATTTTAATTAAATTTCCTGTGTTGTGACCTTGGTTGTTGCAAGCTGTGTTTTCTTTTATTTCTGTTTCCGCGTCCGTTGTTATCTTCTGTGTATTTATGGTTTCTGTCTGCCCTCAGTACTTTGTCATGTTGTACCGTTTCCTGCCGGACTGGATTCTAGTGTTTTCGGTTTGTGGACTCATTTTAGCCCCAGTTGTGGATGTTATATTTGGTCACTTTGGATTTATTTATCTTCTGAAATAGCTTATAGGACCAAATTAGGAACTTAACATCTCCTTCTATTAAAGTCAGTGAACCAGCACATGATATTTAACATAATGAAAACACAGACTGCATATAGAAGATGATCATAAATTCTTGGTCAGAAAAGTGATGGCAGTGCTAAAATGATTTAAATCTGCATATTCTTTTAATGGCACGCAGATGGCGTCTCTTCTGCTTGCAAAAAAACATCCAGTTGTTTGTAGTTTTCATTATAGGCTCGAACACTAGTTTCAAGTCATATTACATCATTGAATTCGTTTTTTAAATTTTAGTAATTAGTAGAGTCTTAAAGCAGGATAAAAGAAGGTTCACTGGCTTAGCAGGCATTTTTACAACATAACAGTATGTCTAAAATGTTTCCTTTTAGACATCTGACAGAAACTCCATCATAGGTGATCAATATCGCTGGCCAACAATCATCCCCTACTACTTAGAGGACAGCCTGGGTAAGACATTCTGGAAACTCTCATTCACAGCAGTTGTGACTCTATGCACCAAATCATTATGCTTCCCTATTTTATTTTGCACTTTGTAGAGATGAATGCAAAGGGAGTGATCCTGAAGGCTTTTGATCAGTACAGACTGAAGACCTGCATCGATTTCTCGCCGTGGAAAGGAGAGGAGAACTATATCTCTGTTTTTAAAGGCAATGGGTGAGTCAGCCTTCAACCATCTGGTGGCTTGTTAAAGAAACTACAATAACATTTGGTAATCATTCCCATGACCATTCCCTATAAATATGGTTCTAATACACATATACATATATATATATATATGTGTGTATTTATGTATATGTATATGCAATGGCGTGTCCAGCGGGGTGGCCTGGGGGGGCACAGGCCACCCCCCAAACCAGACTGGCCACCCCAGGTGCCACCCCAAAGGCAAAACAATAAAATTCAATCAAATATCAAATGTCCGATTATGTTTTCACGGTGACGCTCAGATATCCGAGTGTAAGTGAATGCAGCATCGCTTCTGCGCTATGCGCATCACGTTAGCAAAGGTAGGAGAGCCAAGCGCGAAAGACGTCACTGCAGGAAACAATTTTTCGGTGAAAGAAAATGAGGACAGAATAAATGTCCCGGTAAGTAATATCAAGTTTGTTGAGTTTAGTAAACTTCGGTGAAATTAGAATACCAAGGAAAAAAATAACACTTAAAGAATTATTGCAGCTGTGGAATATTTCAGACAGTATGCTACTGAGGGGAGCTAACATAAGAGTTATGAGTTATAAGATATAATCTAAGTCGTAACATTGCTGTATGGAGCTGCAAATTTGGTTGCAGGTTAACATAGCTGGACTGGCCATCGGGCATATCCCCAGTGACTTATTTTTTATTTTTTTTGTAATGGCATGAACAATGAGAGGTGGTGGATTGGCCAGATGCAGGTCGATGTGTAGAAATAACTCCGTTGTTTGGTGGTGGCTATGACGGGGCTTCCACAGAGGCAACAGGTGGATGAGGGAAGGGGAGGCAGGAGGAGAGACCCGAAGCAGCCACCAGTCCGAGTGTCAGGTGAACTGAACTTCAGGTAAGAAGTTATGACCTGCAGTCTGTCTGGGTCAGATATAAACCAAGTTTAGGTGGAGTTTATTTTCATGTTGCTGACTTTTTACTGTCAGTTGCAATAACTCATACTGCGTTCTAGCCAGCTTGATGGAGTTTTTATACAGCTGGGTGGGTGCTATGATGTTACTGATAGTGAACTTTATTTTATTCATAAGGTTAGTAGAGTTGCCAACGGCTCCTTAAAAAAATGGAATGGTCCCTCATTCAGAGAAAATATTACACGTTTCGTATTGAGCTGAGAAGAGACGCAGTTTGTCCCGGACTTTAGCTAGAATGGAAAAAAGACACAAAGCTGGATTTATTCTGTCTTTATGCTGCACAGCTGCCTCTTCTCTCATTCTCTCCCCCTCCCTCTCCTGTTGCTACTTCAATCATGAAACTGATCAATGATCAGCTGATCGGCTTTTCTCTCTTGTTTGTTTATCGCCCACTTTGCGCCAGAAAGAGGAAACCAGCAGATATTGCGCTAAACAACAGCAGCACGTTTAAGCTTGATCGGCTGTTGTTAGAATTTATTTAATATTAATTTCTAGTATCAGCTGATGTTTGCTGGAGCCACAGCTGTAAAGCTGCTGGTCATGATGTCTGTTTAGATATGTGGTGAGAGGGAAACATGAAGATGAAACCAGGAGATGTCCTTACTGAATCATCAGAGCTGAACAGGTGATGGAGAAACAGGTTTACCTTTTAGGTGACATGAATGAGCTGAAGTTATCAACTGTTTCTGAGAGATAAATAACACCAGGATCCTTTTTTATGTAGCTGACAGCTGGTAACTGTGCAGGGGCGGGTCTAGCAAAGTTTTGCCAGGGGGCCAGGTAGGGCATTAACAGGGAAAGGGGGGCACAAAGAAATACTTTTCTTTCTTATTCTCATTTAAAATACCTAGTTTTTATTAAATAATTATCTAAATCTTACAACCAAAGTTTTTATCTGACGTAAAATGTATAGAAATCATACATATACCAACAAGACTGTACATCACTGTCACAACAGCATTTGTTTTCATTCAAAGTCTTTATGGCTTTACTACCTGGTGGGTCGGTCTGTAGTAAAAATGCCCAATTTTTTTGTCCCAGTCCAGCCCTGCAGGTTAATACTAGCAGTGTCACCATGCCAGCTGACTGTATTTTATCATCAGCCAGTGTTGTTCTTTATCAATATTACCAAAGTTTACCATAAGGCAGCATAGAAAGTATTTACTTGCTTTCAGGTTTTATTCAAATGTTAGTCTTTTCATTTGTTTCCCCACTTTTTTCCTGTTTCAAAATCAAACACCAGTTTGTGAGAAGATTATCTTCTTTTTTTAACAGGCAGATAAAGTTTTGCATTGGCATTGGCTAATTTGTCAATTGTTTGTTACAAATGTTCGTATTTTAATTTTCAAAAATGTTTTTGCCCAAAACATATGTGCACTATATGTCAGTAAAAATACTATGCAAATATTGATGTCCTTGAATGCTGAGTAAACACTGACAAAGCACTGATTGTATCTCTTGTACTTTATCAACGCAGTATCTAAAAACTTTGCACCGTAGTGGTTAAAATCTCATTCTAATAAGAGTTAAAAGTGCATTTGGTTATTAGGTTTATAGGATTATTGAATTATGGTTAAGGGTTGGTAGAATTTTTTTTTTTAAACATTATCTGCCAATTAAATCTGCCACCCTTCTCCAAATCTGTGCCCCTACCTAGCCCCCCCAACAAAAATTTTCTAGACACGCCACTGTGTATATGTATATATACATATATATGTATATATACATACATATATATGTATATATATATACATATATATGTATATATACATACATATATATGTATATATGTATATATACATATATATATATATATATATATATATATATATATATATATATATATATATATATATATATGTATGTGTGTGTATATATATATATATATATATATATATATATATATGTGTATGTATATATACATATATATGTATGTATATATATATATGTATATTACTATGGTTTATGATACAAAATATATTCATGAACTTTTACACAACTTGGTGACATAAATAAACATAATTCATAATACTTGACATAACCAGTAACTGGTAAATGAAATCAATTACAAAATCTAAAAAAAGATAATAATTAAGTGATAAATTACATTATTAGTGGTAGCTTTAATTGTATTACCTGTTTGCCTTCTGCTAATAGTCACGCAGTTTGTGAGTTGAGCCTGGAAGATGGGAGATCTGTGTGTTTAGAGATTTGTACATCCAGATTTCTTCCTCTACAGATGCTACTCCTCTGTTGGCAACCGTCATGTGGGGAAGCAGGAGCTTTCCATTGGTAGTAACTGTGATAGGCTGGGAACAGTTGAACATGAGTTCCTGCATGCTCTCGGCTTCTGGCACGAGCAGTCCAGAGCTGACCGTGACGACTACGTCGACATCATTTGGAATCAGATTCAGTCCGGTAAGAGTGACAAGTGTGAATTACACCTCATTTAATGTAGAATTAGATTAGACAACCATTAGGAGTTTGTGTTTCTCTTATATCCCTGTTGTCAGAATAATGACAGACAACTGAAATATTGTGTCAAATAAGGGTAATTTCTTCTTGGTATTCCTCAGGTAAAGAGCACAACTTCAACACATATGATGACACAGTGTCCAGTGCACTGGGGGTTCCCTATGACTATGGTTCTGTGATGCACTACAGCAAGACGGCCTTCAACATCGGCTCAGAGCCGACCATCGTCACAAAGATCCCCCACTTCATGGATGTGATTGGCCAGAGGATGGGGTTCAGTTCTAGTGACCTAACTAAGCTCAACCGCCTCTACAACTGCAGTGAGTCATGACAACTTGTCAGAAATGAATCACATATAGTACAAGAAATGCAGAAACCGTACAGAATATTCAAAGGTGAGGAAGAAAACATTCCACACCACAAAAACTAGTGAGTGCTAATGAACTATTAATATCATAAATTAAGTGTTAATGGCCTTTTTTTCTTAGAACTATGTTTAACCAAATACTAATCGTGTCATGCAATAAAAATCTCTTTAGTCACTCTAATGTGGATTAGCATGCTAAGCTAACACATTGGACTAGATAAAATCCCCTGAAATAGATTATTATTGTATTAAATGGAGCGAAAACTGAAAATATTTTAAGAGGTTGTTGTTTGTGGTGACTCTTTGAGCATTTTCCAACAATTTAGACAATTATGGCAAGGAAATTTAAAATTTACCCATACTCAACCCAAACAAGTTCTGCAAAGTTCATGTGGTAATTTGTGCATAGTGTAGCAGAAAAACAGAACTGAAAAACATGAGATTCCAAGTAGGAACTCTAAAGATGTCTAAGCACAGAGCATGAAACAAAGCACGAAAGAAACATTTGCTCTTTGTGTTCAGTGTGCAGCGAAAGCTAATCTAGCTCATTTTCAGCATTTTCATATCTTCATGTTTTTCTTAAGTCATCATCAGCTGAACATCAAGATGGGAAGAAGCATGAAGATGGGAACCAATATTTAAATTCATAACACATCATGGGTGTTGTTGTAAAACAGTAGATAAAAATTCTACACGTATATTGAATCTACAGTGACCGATGGCACTTTGAACAAACAATAAATTGAATCCGTTCATTAAAACCAATGTGCAATGATAACCAAGCAGTGTTGCACAGATTAAAGTCTGTCTGGCAGAAAATGATGAGATTATACAGTGATAATCTTGGACAATAAACCATAATCAGTCTTCATAGTTTAATAGTAAACCATAGTTTAATCAACAGATTAACTTCCCTCACGCTACACTGTACAGTGTTATGTAAGGCACAGGTGCCGATTTGTTTCCTGTCTTCAGGTCAACACACAGGAGCTCTGGAAGTCTGCAAGTTGTTTTCTAGACCTAGAAGCTTTTTGTACTATTATGATACATAATATAGCCACATGTGGATGGTTGTACTCTTGCTGTTTATCTGCATTATCACAACTTAGTTGTCAGGCTCTTTATCAGCACTTTGTTTCTTTTTAACAGACTTCAATGCAGCCCAATAAAACTTGGATCTGTGATAACACAGCTGAAGAGAGCGGAGCACATCAATAACTCTTGCAAAACAAGTTTCCATAAAATAAAAAAATTTTACTAGGCAAGGAAAGTTTATTTATATAGCACGATTCAACAACAAGGCGATTCGAAGTGCTTTACAGAGACACTAAAAAACAAAAACAATAAAAAGCATGATTTAAAATTGATTAAAAAAACAGTAGATAAAATCAGAACAGTAGATAAAATCAGTAGTTAAAATGTAAGTTTTGAAATTTAAGCTTAAAAGTGTGGATTTGGTGCTTTATTCAAATGCAGCTGAGAACAGGTGAGTCTTCAACCTGGATTTAAATAAACTGAGTGTTTCAGCTGATCTGAGGCTTTCTGGGAGTTTGTTCCAGATATATAGAGCATAAAAGCTGAATGCAGCTTCTCTGCGTCTATACTATGATATAATATAATTAGAATATATTGATTATAAAATTATACCAATAAACCTTAAAGACCTTATATTAAAAGTGTCAGCTTCCTCTCCTTTTTGCTAATTTCTCAATTTTAGTCATCTCTTTTCCCCAAAGTTAAAACGTATTTTTTGTAAAGAGGGGAAATGGCAGTGTTCTGTCTGTAGGACTAGATCGAGCAGTGAAAGTGTGATTGCTTCCTCTCAACAGCCACGTCTTCCACCTTTGTGGACAGCTGTAATTTTGAGGAGGAGAACATCTGCGGGATGATTCAGGGCTCTGGCGATGCAAAGTGGGAGCAGCTTGCTTCAGTGGCTGGAGGACCTGAGACTGATTTCACCAATTTGGGACAATGCAAAGGTAACCATGAATAATCACAAAAATGTGTGTTATTATGCTAAGCCTTCATGGAAGGATCTTTCCATGCACAAAGGGATTCTTAATCCCAACAGTTCTCCCTTAGTTAAATAAATAGTGTGCACTACAAAAACATTTAGTGCACTTTCAAAAACTGGACTCTGGTTTGTGGAGGGTGGGGATGTCTGAAGAGAGATGTTGAGAGTTCCAAGGAATGATTACCTGTGTGCTCTTATCTGAGTTAAGAGCTACTGCTTTGGTTACATGTATCTGAAAAACAAAGAGAGCCGAGGTGATTTACAGCAGTGACCTGTGCAAAGTTCAGACTGGAATCAAGATAAAGGGATTTATTGTTTTCACAAAAACACGCTTAGTTTGTTAGAAAAATAACTTGCAAGTGTTTATACAATAAACTCGGCAAGGATAAAATGCTTCAGTACTGATCTCACTAAAAGAGAGAATCATTCTTTATTTGGTTTTCTATTCGTTAAGTTGAACTACTGCTGTGCTAACAACAAAAAGACAAACCCAGTATCCCACTGCTTTAATACCAGTGGTACATCAAGAGAATAAAAACTGATGCCTGCTAAGAATCTTCAAACCTATATCCTGTTGTTATATAGAGAAAGCAATGAGAAAAATGTTTGTAGGACTTCACAAACAGATTGGAAGGTTTTTCAATGTGAAAGATTTAAAACATTCAGAAAATAAAGTACTTTATTGTACCTTTAAGGTGCACAACTGCTTGCTACTGAGGTAATACCCTCTAGGTACTACTGCTACTGCCTAGTCTGTACAGTACTTGGCAAAATTCTCATGACACTCCTAATTTCTCTATATTTTGATTCCATAATCAAAATAATAATATCAAATAATCTAAATTTGAGTCCATCTTGTGATGTTTAAAGTGGTGTTGAGCAATAATTTTTCATTCTTTCGTCATTGGCTGCTTTTTCACTCAGTTTCAGTTCAGTCCTTCTACATGACCATTGTAAGCAGAATGCTTTGTTGTTTGTTGAACCACTAACCACTGACCTATTATTCATTTAAGCATTATAAGCACTTAACTAATTTGATGGACTAGTGTTGTGTCTACACAAAACAGAAAATTTAGCAAAGAAACCATTTAAATTGGACCCGTAGGCACTTTGTTACTAGAAGTCTGTTGCAAAAACACATAATTTGTTTCAACTTCTTTAGTCAAACCTAGGAAAATACTAAAGATAATGTTTTTGCACCAAGAAGTTGATTCTCAATTAGCTGATAATTTGGCATATCTCAAGATGTTGAGTCATTAAAAAATCTGAGGAAACTGGGCAAAAGAAAAAGACAAAAGAAGAAGCAGATGCCTTAAAAAGAAGAGAGATGCAACAAGCATCTGTAGTTGTTTGAAATACAGTATTTCAACAATTATTTGTCTTTCACAGGCAATCAGATTTGCTGTAACATCCCAATGTTGATACTTAATATCACCATTGATTTTTGCTGTCCAGGGAAAGGTTACTTCATGCACTTCAGCACAGCCTCTGCACTACCCGGCGAGCGTGCTTTTCTGGAGAGTCGCTGGCTTTATCCCAAATCTGGAGCCCAGTGTCTGCAGTTCTTCCTCTATAACTCCGGGGCAGACGATGATGTTCTCAACATCTGGGTGAGAGAGTACGACAAGGCCAACCCCAACGGGAAAATGAAGCTCTTCCACAGCATTTCAGGTAAGAAATGACATACAGACCGAGTTGTGATTGTGAAGGTTATTGTTAAAGGTGTGATTTGGAAAGTTCTGAATTTGGTGACACTTAGCGAACGCATCAATACATTTAACCGAGATTTGTAAAAAGAACAATTAAACTGAGTTTTAAATGAATGAAAAACTTTATACACGGATGTGTTAAAGTTCGGATATAATTGATAAATTAAGAATTAACATCTGTTCTTCCATCTTTGCAGGAGGTGTCATGGGCTCCTGGGAGCTGCATAACATCAACCTGAACGTGACGCAGAAGGCCCGAGTGGTTTTCGAGGGCGTGAGGGGAATGAATCCATCAAAGGGAGGTTTCTCTTTGGATGACATTAACCTGTCATCCACAAAGTGTCCTCATCACATCTGGCACATCCGTGGCATCAACGAGCTGCTGGCCACCACACCAGCTGGAAAGAGAATGAGCAGCCCTCGCTTCATGTCACCAACAGGTTACACCTTCCAGGTAAATTACTATTTAATATTTATATATCTTTTTAATTCTGTTGCATTAAAAATAACTGGAAACACTTCAAAGTACGGTCCTCCATAATAAATAAAACACTATTTTTGTTTATTTATGACGTTCAAATACATTTAGTCACTATTTTAGAGCCTGTCTTTTTCAAATGGGAGAGAAACAAAAGGTTTTTGAACCAGTGTACATTAGGTAATGAACGTGGAAACCCTGTGGTAGCTTCATATTGCCCTGCCCTCTTCAGGTAGGTGTTTACCTAAACGGGCAAAGCAGCAATCCAGGGTATATGGCCATCTACTTCCACCTGACCTCAGGCCCCAATGACGACAATCTCAAGTGGCCATGTCCATGGCACCAAGCAACCATGACCTTGATGGATCAGCAGTCCGACATCAGGCAGCACATGAACATGAACCGAATGATCACAACAGACCCTGCGAAGATGTCCTCTGATGGTAAGAAGCAGGGCAACAGGTTAACTAATTATTTGTCAAGTCATTCCGTGTTTTCAGTGAGCTGTTGCGTTTCCATGTTTTCTCTCCAGGTACTGAGTTCTTCTGGGATAATCCCAAGATTGTGGGCTCTAAAATAACTGAGTCTGATGGCAGTTATTACTATCGAGGCCCAGGGTTTGGAACAAGTAGCTTCATCACCCACGACAGACTGAGGAGCAGATACTTCATCAAAGGAGACGACGCCTTCTTCCTCTTCAGTCTGGAAGGTGAGGAAGCTTTTAGACAACAGATGGGAACCACAATGTTTTGATCAGAATTACAATTCTGAGACAAATATTATGACCCACCCCTGTTTGGTTAGCCTTGCCATTTTTGGCTTCCCTCAGATCTATCGGACTTGTTGAAGCCGCAGCCTATGCCCGACTCTGTCGTCCATGGTGATGAGAGACCGATAAAGGCAGCAGATCAAGCAGCTCCACAGGGAGCTGTCAATAACACCACTGTAGTCATAGCTATCGCTGGATCAGTGGCAGGACTCATGCTGGTGGTTTCCATGCTGATTGTGGGGAAAGCCTGGAGGACGAATAAGATGAAGAGACAGCAGGAGGGGGTGATCATTCATAACATATCTGGATTCGTGGAAGTGAGTACGACTAAAACAGAGTCAGCACATCTTCAGTTGTTACTGTGTCCTTCCTGTGCTGATTAGTCTAAAGAAAATTTGATCAAATCCACATTAAATTTCTTTTTTATTACAGGAGCAACCAAGTAAAGATGTATCACCTCCTTTCTCTACACCGTGATGGGCAGTCAAAGGAAACATGTGACAGTGGCCAGAACAGAAACTACAATATGAGTGAATCAGTGATTTCAGCAATTGTTTAATCAGATTGTCACCAAGTGCAATCGGACTTTGAATTAAATAAAATCTGACAGCATTTGTCTTTATAGCATTTGTCCACTTTCTGACATCAGTTATATCTTCAGCGCTACAACACAACATCTCAGGGAGTTTTATAGTGTAAAATGACAACATGGAAAATTATAGAGAAATCCACTAGAAGTGGTGGGAAAAATTCCCTCATAGAAGCAGGTCCATGGAAAGCAGCCATCTGCCACAACCGGGAAAGGAAGGAGAAGAGAAGATAAAAGTGATAGACACAAAAAAGCACTACTGGAGCAATGACACAAAGTTAATGACATACAATAGTGGCATATAAAATGGATGGGGAGTGAAACTGGGGTCATGAGTGAAAAGAAGAAAGATATTTAGTGACGCTGAGTCTGTTTTCACAAGACTCCTGGGAGAATCAGGTCAGGATGTTTAGTCATTTATTTTTAATGCTGGACACAACTAATACACATCAGGGGATTATCAGTGTTTTTTCCCTGGTTCTGAACCCTAACCATCGATGTGTACGCATGTATGCATGTCCATCTAAAATTTAATTTACCTGTGTTTACACTACTGTAAATGCTTTGGTTCAGGTGGTAAGTGCAGAACGCAGGACACATGTCCAACGCTGATGGCTGAGGTGCATCAGTGAAATTAGAATGAGGGAATTACGTAAACCAAAATAAATTACACAAAGGATTGGCTGATGATATGCGTTTTTACCTGAACATTATTCTGGATCCTCCCATTGAGTTGGAGAAATATTTTTGGGGAAAGTAACCTAGGAAAAGGTTTGGGAATCAAAGCATTAGTTTTTAGATTTTCAAAGGTGAATAACCTGGATTTTAAGTTTAACGACACAATTACCTTTAGTCTTAAGAGCTTGAGAAAAAGGCGACTGGACTTCAAGTTGTTGGTTTTTTTGAAGATTTTCACCTCTTATCCACGAGGCATCTTCAGTTCTTAATACAATTACCTCATTACTAATGTACAAGACTTTAGAGGATCTCTAACCAAACCTCATCAATCTGGTAAATGGAATTCCCGAGTTTGAACCATGCTGAGATGGTTTCTCACCATACCTGCTGACTGCAGTTCCAACAGTGACCACTAAGAGGCATTCCACTCCATATTACTGGACAGAATGAACCGCAGAAAAAACACAAATTGACTTTTTATCCCAGTGATGTAATTTATTAAATATCATTTTATACTGGACATAACAACCATATTTCATTTTGGACTGTTAAATGAACATTTGTTCTACATATAGGGGTCTTTTTAAGACTTCTGAGAGAAAAAGAGAGAAAATCCCGAGTCCCGAAACACCAGACAGACTGCAGTTTCAAGTCAAGCATTGTTTTTATTGTGATACACTCAAACACAGTGAGTGCCATGGGTTACTGTGATCTGGAAGGCTCTATAGAATGGATTAACACACACAGGTTCACACGTGTTGCATGCATCTTGCATACAGTGACCTTCTTACATTGTGCTTTCTCTAAGCAGACAATCTGTAACAATCAAAAACAATCATCTGTTTTCAGTGACCGGTGGGATATTCAGTAAGAAGGACTCATCACTGAGGACAGAAATCCTCACATCGCTGTGATTTATGAGCAATCAGTCAGGTTTGAGCTTCAAATGGACCCACTGCTCTCTGGAAGATCATCTAACTTTAACATTCAGTAAACTGCTTCTCAAACATAAAATCAACAAGAAGGCCTCAACCAAAAACAAAAGGCAACACTTGTCTTGTGGATTGTCTTTCGACTCTTTAAATGATTACACTAAAAGACCTTTTTTTTTTAATTTGTTCGGACTCGAAATGACAACAATTACTGTGCAAGTTCTCTCGCTTCTCACATCATTTGGTTTCACTCAGCTGGTACTCCGGTCTGGATTTGGTATTTCTGAGCCCTCAGAGATTGTGCTGCCTGCTTGGCATTTATACCCAAACCTGATTTTACAACAGTAGTTGGTCAGATATTAAAGAAAAAGAAAAGAAAACTCAGGTCAGTACTCTGGGACCTGTTTGTGCAGAAAACACACTTTTAAAGCTGCACTAATCAGTGTCTTTGTTGTCAAATGATAAAGGGTAACGTGAAAGATGTCATAAGGAGTGACTGTCTCCTCAGCTCCACAGAGCTTTTTTTCCCTTAACCCATGTAGAATTATTGTTTGGATTGAAAATGAAACAATTACTGCAGCTTTAAAAGATTTAAAAAGAAAAATGACAATTATTCACACGAAGAACACTTTTCTAAACACTTTGTCAATATGCAGCATGTTAAATTCAAATTCAGCAAAAAAACAAAAAAACCCTGAACCAACAGGACATTTCTACTGTTGTAGTGTTCTTGCTCACGTTTAGCTCGCTCATTTCACTGTCAGTTGATGTTTTGTGTAAATGAAGCAGCTGATGTTCTTTATATTTGATCTAATCTTCAGCTTTTATCTGCTGTGCTGTAAAGAATTTCAAGATATTCCTTTGATAATGTGCTTTCAATAACAGGACATCATACAACAGTTGTGATAAAGATTAAACAGCTGGCGGCACTTTTTCATATTCACTCACTCTTCAGCTCTAAACTGACTCCCTGTTTGTCATTTCAAAGGATTTTTCGATTGCCTTTGCAAGCAAGCTGGTATATAGAGCCATATCACCACACACATGCTGATGGAGCAGAATAGTCCCAGCACACATTACACATCACGCCATGCACACAGCTAGAAGGCGTTTAACTTTTTCACTGCTATTTCATCCTCCACACAGGTGTGCATACATATAAGACACTATCTAGATGCACAATAAATGTGCAGTGAAGATAAAGTACACTCTGAAAAAATATATCTTTGATGGCAGAAATATAGAAAATGGACTGACTTAAAGCTGCACCTTGATTCACTAGCAGCTACAAGGAAAACAAACCCAGAATTTAAGTGAAGCAGATGGAATATGCAGAGAACAAATCTCATTTTTACAACTTAAAAAAGTTGGAAAAGTAAACACTTATGAGCCACGTTTGAATCACAGCATTGGATTTGGGAAGAAGGATGGAAGACTACAAGAGCAGGCAGGATGAAATTGGAAAAAAGGGGGAAAAGAAGGATCAAAATCCTCTGCACACACACTCAAATGCAGGTCAAAAGTGGGACAGCTAACTGGAAGAAAGACAAAGAAAATCATCGCCCACCTCTGAACCCTAATATTTTTAATTTCTCTGCTGAACAACATCATAAAATACTCGAAGGAGCTCTAATGCCACAAACACACACACAGAGAACCAGATACTTCAAACACTAATGCAGTCGCACATAAAGTAGTGTGCATTAGTGCTGCAACAAGCAGTCGTATAAATGAAGAAAAGAAATTTATAATCAACAACCTTAACTGAGTGCCTAAGAAGTCTATCAAGACAAAATAATGGATTTAAGTCTTAAGTGAGAAGCTGCCTCAGAGACAAGATAGAGATACAAGCCTCAGAGGGCGTAAACAGGAGGCGTAACACTACCGTGGATATTCTGATTTGCTCACACTTTGCTCTATTCTGAGTGATAAAAGTACATAAATACAGTTCCTATCTGCAGGGTTTCAAAAATGCAGCCAGACAACCATCTGTGGATTACTTTCAGGCCAACGTACGTTTTCAGTTGCTCGAGTTGCTGCGAGTGCCAGCAGCATGAGGCGGCGCGGAGCGTCTTTTCTGCCTTGAGCAAAGAAATTTTTTTTTTAACTAATATATTAAAAAACAAAAGTCTAAATAAACTTTACCCAATCTCAAAATGTAAAGCTGGACTGTGGCAGACAATCAAGGTCTTTCTAAACACAAAGCTTATTAAGCTTATGATTGCTCATAGAGTACTGGAGTTTTAAATTTGATGCACTGGTAGCAACGTGTTTTATGCCTACCCAGCAATAACTGGGTTGCCGAAACTGAAGAGTTAAGCAACCACAGTAATGCAGAGAGAGTAGAGGAAAGTGGAAAAAACCTAGGAAACTTCCAAGAAGAGTTTGATGATGTGTCTAAAAACAATCATGGTCAGCATGCGTTAACAGTGTTGATGAAATGACTTCCACTGTCAGACACGGGAGACAAAGCTCCACACTGCAAGTTTACCTAAAGAAAATCATAAACAAACTCAAAAAACATTGTTTCTGCATCATAGAGCTCACATCACCATCAGCAAACACCTTAAAAAAAACTGCAACCTGAATAAATATTCCACTCAAACATTTAAAACTGCCAAAGGATTCCCCCCACGTCTCTCTCTCACAGCTCTGTGGACACATTTTCTTTTTATATTCATGCTTCCAGTGAAATAAAGAGCAGCACTGGACTCAGACATTCAGGTAACAAACGCTTCATAAAATCAACGAGTATTTCTATTCGTTTATAAAAGCCAGCTGGTCACATTATCATTTTGAAGGTGCAGCCACAGACAGACCTGCTTTGCCCTTTTCACTATAAACTACTAACAGTAAAAACCAGAACTCAACTGATTATATACGACAAAAACATATGAAACTAACCATGTTGCAGCGCTTTAACGACAACAGTGTGGATTCATGTTCTGTTCTTTTTCAGTCTAACATCTTTAACTTCGTCTCTGTGCTTCTCTGGTTTATTGTGTGTTGTGGCTGGCAGTCCAAAAGAAACTGTGGATGGCCCCAGTCGTATTCATGAGTAGTGAAACCACCCTTACAGCCCATTTTAGGTGGAGAATAGCTTACTATTTTCCACATAAACAAGGAATTCATTCACAATATTCAATCTCTGCTTGTAACACGTTGTAAGCCAATTAATTAATCTGACTGGGTGAGTAGATGTGGGGTGTTTTTTTATTTATCCCTGTTTTACAGTTACATAATGTGCTTACATGCCACAGATCTACAACCTGCTTTATCATAAAGTGGTTGGAAGGACTCAAGTTTTAAAAATCAAGATTTCAGGGCAGCGATGCTCTCAGCTCTCAACTCAACAGAGATGCTCTCAACTTTGGAATTCACATTTCAGGCAAAAACATAAAGTTTGTAGAAAAATACATCTTTAGACCTTTCCAAGGATAATGCTGCTGTTTCTCTTTCAGTTTATATTTTAAGTATAATCCAAATGAAATTGGATTATATTAAAAAAAAAAGAGTATAAATGCATAAACTTATTCTCCTCATCGACGTCACCATCTGGTTTTCTATCGTGTTTTTATGTTTCAGCAGCATACCCAGTTGCTGCTTTTCACACACCAGACTTTAAAGAAGACTTATTATGCCAGCTCAATATCATTATGACTGGACTCCAAAACAGTGACTGCATGTTTCACTCTTCAGAATAACTCCTTTTACCACATACTGAGCCTTACTCTTCAGTCCACCCTGTCTGAAACAAATCGTTTCCTCTCCCTTGGAGCCAAATTTCTTCTGACTAGCAAACCCTCACAAAACACAAGATATATTATGGAAATCTGCCCTCGGCGGCAGAAAACAAGGAAAAGCATAATGGGTCAACTGTAAGGGTAACTTTGAGCAAAAAAACTGAACAAAAAACCTTTGTTCTGTTTAATATAATCAAAGGTGTTTTGTTGCTAGTTCAACAGTAACCACCCATGTTTCTAAGAGCTCCGGTTCTAGAAGTGAATATCCCATTCATTTTCTCCATTGATGTGGACTGGTTTGAATTTAGCGCTTTTCTACTCTAAGCACTCAAAGCACTTTACATGTTGTTGTTCAGAAAGTTAAAGAGTTTTAAGCCTCGAACCAAGCCAACCAGCTACGAGAGGAATCATAAAAAACAAACAAACAAACAAAAAAAAAAAACACAAAAAGATTTTTGGTTAAAAACAATAAAGGGAAAAAAGCAAAAGGTACAATAATATGCGCATAAGTTACTTTTAACGGAGAAGGAACTAGACATCCCACAATGCACTGCACACCCCAGATTCCAGAGGAAACAACTTTCAGCCTTCTTGAATTTAATCGTGTTCCCCATCATAGTGTTGTAAAATAATAGCTGTCAATATATTTTGTAGTTGATGTTTGCGTATGTAGTAAAGTAGAAGTTCTCAATAGAGTAAAGGACTTTGTTCCTGCCTGGAATCACTGTTTGTGGCTTTTCCATTTCAAGAAGGATTCAAGTCAGAATTTGAGGATTTAGGTCGTGATTGTGGGTGAAGTAGTTCTTTTCCATTTTACTCTACTATGAATAAAATGCTTTTTTTGTTAAAACAAGGTTGCTATCTGCTTTCTACAGGAGCACACAGCACTGCTTCATAATGTTGTCGCCTGTAGCCAGTCTGCTTTGGATGGTTACAAAATTACAGCTCACGATCAAAATCAACATGAAAAATATAACGGGAATTTCACTTCTAGAATCTTGCAGTATTAGCATTAGTGTTTACCGCAGCTAACACCTGCACTGTCAAATGTAGCTTCGAGCTTTTGATTAATAGCTACTTGGGCTATAAGAAGAAAAATTAGCAGTGAGCAACTAATGAAGGAGAAAAATGATTTGTTCCAGGTTATTGTTGGTAACAGTCCACTTTAATTTGTGTGGACACTAAAACTGCTGGAAGGTTATTTCATAAGGCATCAGCAAAGGCTTTAGCTATAAGCACATGCCGCTGTAGCACAATCAGCTGTCATAGCAGCATTTTGGTTAGTTAGCTAGCCTGTGAATGTCATAGGGCACTTGTGTAGAAATTGTCTGATGTTTCAAAATACTTTCAGAGCGGTCTTGGTGTTTACTATAAACCCAGTAATGGAAAAGAATAAAACCAAGAAAACAAAAAACACATTCCACTGCAAAAACACCAAAACCTGCTGCTAAAAGATGCAAAATATTAACTTTGTTGGCTCCAGGAAATCTTTATCTCAAGGCTACATGTTTTGTTTTGATTTCTTTTTTTCCCCTCATCATGCAAAAAGCAGCATTTCAAGAAACTGGCTTTAGTATGAAAAGTACTAACTACCACAGGACGATGATGCTACACCACTGGGCTGGCAGTGTACAATCAATCACCTGGATCATGCACCAACACACTGGAAGCTTGTCATATATTAAACCTTATCTAGTTAGTACAGTAGCCTTCACCTTGCAACAGTACTGCACAGCCTTTAAAAGCCACAATGTGCAAGATTTAAAAACAGTGATGACAGCAACACGGACTGTACCAACTCAAGATTGTCTTAAAAAAAAGTCCTAATTAAAGAGGCTACAAATATCCTCCAGGTAGTGGCTTTACACCACTTGATCAGGGTAATCTCCAATGTCCCACTGCACACATCTGCATCCAATATCTGGTTAATGCTTTGGCTCCGGACTACAAAATTACGAGGTAAACGGAACACATCACTGGCTCAAGTTAGAGGAAGTTAGAAAACATTTTCGCCTCTGCTGGAACCTTTTTTTGTTCACAGGCTTATTTACCTACTAGTTCTTCAGTTTTATCTCTTAATTTTCTTGCTTGTGTGCTGCAGTGAAAAAACAACAACAACAACTATGCTTACTGCATGTTTTTCTGAAAGGTTTCACACACAATGAAAATAATCAAAATAGATAATAGAGCACATTGGCTTTAAATGAAAGGCTACGACGCATAAGGCTACAGGAGAGGGTGCAGAGACCCCTCGGCTTTCTCAGATAATGGCAGTGAGTTAGTGAGTGAAAACTACCAGCTAGTGGAAGCATTAGTCAAACAATATCTCCCTGAAAACAGGCAGAAGACACCTGGATATTCCCCTGGTACCATGTCATTTCCTCTAAAATGTTTAACCTAAAAAGATATATAAATAGGCAATATTAACAGATTGCTTTCACCACAGTAAATTTTCACTTTGAAGGGGTGTGATTCTCAGGGTGTTTTTGTCATTAGTTTTGAGTTTGATGCATAAAACTCCCTTTAAATTACTACTTAACATCTGCTACATGTTTTTAACAGCATTCTGTATAAAGCTGATGAAGTAAAGTCAATATCTATATATTTATCAAGTGAGATGTCCTTTAGAAGTTTTTAAATGCAGCTATAATTTTTCATCTTGGAACTCTGATGGGAGGTTTTATGAGTGAATGAAAGTGATACGGAAGCTCGAACAGGCACTACGGTCCCCAGAACGCAGGCCTCTGGCTAACAGATATTAAATGAGACAGATCTAGTATATATTAAAGCACTGGATGGATAAAAAGAGCACACAGACTGAAGGTGGAGGCTACACAGCTCAGTTTGCACTCTGCATGAAACACAGATTTGCTGTAGAAAACTGCATGGAGAACTACACTCACTCATATCTGAAAGAGCTTAAACTGCAGGGCAGCTACTCATTGGTGACCTTTGCAGTTGTGTTTTTAACATGCAAACTATGCTGAGGTGTAAATTGAGGATTTAAAAGTTCACTGGACAGTCTGATAGAGGTAACCTCTTTTATAGGCGCTCAGAGGGTAGAAGGTAGCCACGACAAACTTCCCATCGAAGGTGCGGCCTGTCAGCAGCCTCTGAGCCTCTTTGCAGTCGCTGGAGTTAGCATACTCCACAAACACCTGTGGACAGAAGGGAAATGAAGATTTAGTGGGTGCTTTTGTTTGTATTTCACGGCTATGCTGAATACATGCTTTCAACTCATTTAGATAATGAGCTGCAAACAATTTTCCTTTATAAAACATCTGATTTAATGGGACTTCATGTTTAAATAAAGGTAAATAAATTTAAAATAAATGTGTTTTCTGCTGTAATGACTGCATTATTAATCAATCTTCTGAACTGCATTTATAGATATACATTTATATACAGTGAGACGAAAAGTCTGCAAATAAACAAAAGATCGGTCATGTTTTAATATAAACCTGCAGCAGCAAAGGAAGTGTGAACTGTAATCTTTTCTTTCAAGGCTTCTCTTAATAAAATACAGCAACTGTAAAATGATGGAAGATTAAAACCCTCTCAGATTTCAATTCATTTGAAAGGTATGAAAAAGCTGTATTTGTTTAGAAGGAAAGTTTAAAAAGCAGCTTTAGAAGGACAAAAAGACTCACCTGTCCTTTCCCTGGATTTTCCTTGGGGATGAGCAGAGAAACCACGGATCCGTACTTCTGGCACTCCTCTTTCATGTCCTCCAGGATATCTGGGAATGACAATCCGACATTTTTACTTAACTGAGGCAAGCGATGGAATAATAAAGCTTCGAGAAATCAGTGAAGGATAGAAGCAACACAAAAATATGGAAAAAAACAAAGTAAAAATCATGCTGTTGTACCTTCATATTCATCCTCATTGTGCAGGTGGCTGTCATCGATTAGGTTGAGCAGACGCAGAACAGGAGAAGGCAGCAGAACCAGGTCGTCAATGTGAGGTGCTGTTACACACACACGCACACGCACACACACCTAAGTATAACACACCAGAGAGTTGTGTTTATCTTAGTGAATGTCTCAAATATTGACACTTACCAAAGGGAATACTGAAGAATGGGCTCAGCAGGGCAGTTTCAGCTGAGCATCTTTGTTTTGGATCAGTGACAAGCATGCTGCAGACACAAAGTAACATGAGTCAACAACCAGAGCCATCATGATAAGACTTCACTGTTTAGTGGATGATTCTTTACCTTTTAATAAGGTCTCTGAGGTGATAGACGGGGATGGCAGGGCATGCCAGGCTGTTGTTGGCAAAGACATGGTCTACAATGGCAGCGCTGTTATCCTGCAGGGCAGAAAACCATACTGTGTAAGCTCATGTCTTTCTATTGCACCAAAGGTCTGTGTTATTAGATTTTTCTTTGCTTAAAACTTGGAGAGCTTTGCCATACCTTCCACTCTTGCGAGCGGACGGTGTCTTTGAATTTGATTCCTGAGAACATCTCCAGCAGGATGATGCCCAGGCTCCACAGGTCGACGGCGGCCGTGCAGCCCGAGTCTCCCTCCATTTCCACCCCTGCCTGAGCCAGGCTGTTCTGAAGCTCAGCCTCCGGTGCGCGGTACCCGTCTGTCTGGATGTACTTGACATCCTGCAAGATAAGGATGTCGTAATTTCACAAACAGAGCTATCCCTGATCCTCTTTTATTAACATTCACATCTAAATACACACTATTTTATCTTTAGCTAACATAAAAACAAAATGAGCACAAAACATTTGTTCTAGTCATCTCTATTAAGTGCATTTATTTCTTTTCAAATAATGTGCTCTAAATGCATTTGATACAGACTGATTCATAAAAGCTTAAACTCAATCGCTAGTTGGTTCAGCTCCAACCAAGAAGACAAACAGAGAGCCTGTGTTAAGAAGTTCTGTCAATAAGAGGAAAAACTCTCAATGCCTTCATAAGGTGAAGCTTGGAATAACAACAGCTGCTTTATCTCCAAATTGCTCAGGCTCTCTCATGGTCTGCTTTCAGCAGCCCGCTACTGGCTGTCAGCTTTCTTTCGTCTGCCCTAAGTCTGCCACGCAAAGTCTCCCGAGGTATCCATGTCTTCTAACACCTAGACCTCTCTTTAGTCTCATCTGCACCTGCAGACATCCTGCAACAACGGCAGGAAACCACAGACTAGTGGCCATCACAAACTGGTCAAAACCCACCTAATCAGTGCCAAACTCACTATTGAATGAACCTGTATCTTCCACCACATCCACCTTTTTCTGGATTTTTAAAAAAATCTGTTGAACAATATTTAAAGTTAAAGAAAATCTCCTGTAAAAAAAACACATCTTTAACTTCAGTCATTGCATCATGTTTTTTTAATGTTGGGGAATAAATTGTTGAGCTTAAAATATTGAGAATAATAACAAAACCCCACCTGGTTTCCCTGTTTGAAGCTGAGGCCAAAGTCAATGAGCTTGAAGGACTCGTCATCAGCGCTCCAGAGGATGTTGCGTGGTTTGAGGTCTGCGTGGACGTAGCCTTCTTTGTGAAGGAAGGCGAGAGCCTCGAGGATGTCTCTGGCACAGTGCTGGACAAGCCACATGGAGTGGCCTTGCTGGGCTCTAAACACAAATGTTGAACTAGGATGTTACACAGGTAACTCACATCCTCTTAGCAATAACAAAATCTAACATTATTTATTATATAACATGATCACTGGTCCAGATGCTGTTTATATTGTTAAAAATCTTGTATTACAGCTGGAAAAAAAAAGGAAAACTGAACAATCTTCACTCCCAACAACTGATAAATAGTGCTGTCAAACTATCCCACAATACGTCACTTTATGTTGTAGTACAGCCACAATACATGCAGCATATTTGTTTGACCAGCAGATGGCATTATGTGCTGCTTGAATGAGGTTTTGACACAGTACACGAGTATGGCAAAACATGAAGCCTTCTCTCCATGCTTTAGGAAAAGAAAACTATGTTACTATCCAATGTATTTAGAAGGTAATAAAAGATTTAACGCATAACGTTGCAAAAGTCTGTAATGTAAATATAGAAACTACTGCCATGAGAAATGCCACTAACTTTTGACAGTTTAAGTTGAAAAGTAGACATGTACAAAATCATAAAATTTTGTCATTTGCAGAGACTATTGACAGTGTCAGGATGGGGGGAAAATGCAAATGAAACATGGTAAGAATTTGAATCTGCCATAGACAGAGTAATGGGATTGGCTTGGTTGTGCCTCGGTCCTATGTAGAGCTTTGCAGACAACTGTCTACATGTGATAGCTATCACCAGGGGTTACTGTCATATGTGGAACAACTATTCCTGTTTGTGCCCCCCACAGAAGACTGAGAAGAAGTCATACCATACAAAGAACTTCTTTGTAATGAAATAAAATTCGAACATGCAGCTACTGCCTGAGGTTCTCAGGCTGCTATTTTAACCTTTGATTATTTTTCCCCACTTCTTTCACTTTGTTAACTTCACTGGTGCTCTCATCTGTTCCAGTTCAGCTTTCAACCAATCAGCATTCTATCTATTCACAGTTTCATCCATACTGCCTACAAGCTATGGCTTCTTTTAATCACTACTCCACACAATAGTGATATCACCTCACTTACCTTACACCTTGGGTACTACTGTTGCGCCTCACCAGCAGCTCAGACACACTGACATCCAGGAGCTCCAGCAAAAGACAGCGTGTGGTCACACCCATAGAGCTGTGGTTGGTAAACACTCCATACAGTGTGACTGAGAAACAAAAGGGGGAAAAGAATGCATCGTTACACACATGGTGAGAATTATATTACTTAGAACTTCATTGAGGTTTTCAACAAAAACAGTCAATAACAGTGCAATGCCAGCAGAAAGACATACCAGTATAAGACCATCTTGCTGATCTGTACAGACATGATCCCCATGACATAAATGGATTATTACAATCCACTGAAGTTAAGCTCTCACAACAACTTTTAAGAACTACTTAAGGCCAGATGAAGGTGTTGAAGACTAGCATGTTACTAGATATGAGTTCATGAGTTATTATAAAGGAAATAAACAAACTAGGGTGGGGACAAATCAGATGACTGGGTTTTCTAAGCAAATACTGCAAAAATAGGCAGTGATTTTCTAATACATTTGACATTTATTGGTTAAAAAATGCTTCCTATTAAGCTTTTCCGCTGTTGTAGATCCACTCTGATCTCTTATACACATGTACTGTTGAAATGGCAGTTTTTCAGATATGTGAGGTTGTTCTACGTCTGCTTTGTAAACGAATGATTAGGTAGGTTGTGCTTCTATACAGGAAAAGAAAAGTAGTTTGTTATGCAACTGTTTTAATGGTCCACATGAGAGCAAACGTTTTACACAAGTGAAATAAGGCTTTTACCGATGTTTTTATGTCCCTGGATGTCTTCCAGCACGGACCTCTCCTTGTGATACCCGTAATCTCCTCCCTGAGTGTCGGCTTGAAACTCCTTCACAGCTGCAGTGGCTCTGCCCGAACTGACCCGGTACACCGAGGCCGAGACTCCCTGGCCGAGACGCGACTGGACGGTCCAAAGCTCGCCGAAGATCTCAAACAGCACCGGCTTCATGCTCTGGTCTACGCCACCCTGTGGGGGCAGGATGCTGTCCGGGTGCGGGGCCTGTACCTTTGCGCTGGGCTCAGAGGAGCCGCAGTGAGCCATTAAGGGAGGGGGGAAAGTAGGAGAGGAGCCAGCTAGATGACTGGTGGCAGCAGCTGCAGGATCATTGCAAAGACGACTGTACCGGGACGCGTCAACAGCAGCGAGAACACTCTCTGACTAAGCCTACGTCAGTGTTCAAACTAACCCGAAAGCAATATCCGAGCATATCAGACGACAGTTTTCTACCCGAGACGGCCAAAGTAAGTTCAAGCCAGTCAGCTGACAAAAAGTGAGCTAACTTATCTCCAAACTAGCCATTGAGTTTGAGCACAGAGATAAACCGCCGCCACAGCGCATGGGCTGAAGCTTCCCCCATAATGCACCGAACAATACTAAAGCGTAAGAAGTTATAACAATAACTTCAGAAATGTTATCCGCTACTGCAGCAAAGTTCGACTTGAGTTGTAAACTCAGGTTGTTGATATTGATCTTACTTCCGTTTCTACCACCCTCCTTCCTTGTTGGTGGTGCATGTTTTTCCAGCACTCTGCCCCCTACCGGTAGGGAGTGTACGTACACTATTTTAGATTAAACAAATATATGATGGTTAACTAAAATTAAACTATAAGCTAAAACGTAGTTTGAAAAACAAAAACAAAAAACTAATATTTAACCGTTTTTTTGAGTCATCACAGGGTACATTTGCAGTCGTAGCGCCTAAGCTGTGGAATAATTTACCCCTACACATCAGACAGGCTCCTACTGTCAATCTTTTTAAATCTTATCTTAAAACGCATTTTTATTTACTGGCTTTTAATACAGCATGAGAGTTATTTGTTATTTGTTAATTCATATTTGGTGTTTGCTTTTAATACTCTAAGTTGTTTTATTATGTATGTTGTATTCTTGTACAGCACTTTGGTCAACGCTCCTGTTGTAATTAAATGTGCTATATAAATAATTAAACTATTAACTATTAAACTACATCTGCATCTATTTCACTCTATCCCTAACATCCCCCTCTGTCACACCAACACTCTGTATGTCCTGTGTAAATACCTCCACGGGTCTCCTCTGAGGTCTTCTTTTCCTCCTGTCTGGCAGCTCAGTATTTAACATCCTCTGTCCATTGTATCCGCTACCCCTCCTCTGCACATGACTCTCTAACTTTGTCTCCAAATTGCTCAGCCTTAACTGTCTCTCGAATGTACTCACAGGACTGTGTAATCCTGTCCCTCCTGATCACGCCTAAGAAAAGCAGGTGAACTGTGGGGCTGTATGAGCAGGGCAAACCCACATTTGACACACCTGCGTCCCAGGTGGATGTGTCCACACAGAGCCCACAGCAGTTTTGTCTTTTGGGGCACCCATATGCCCCAAAAGAAAGAAAAACCCATATGGGGGAAACCCACATTTTTCTTTTAAATCATTGATACAATATCATGCATATTCGTTAATATCCTACTACATAATAACATACTTGGGGACATCCGAAGGACTTTATTAATTTGTTTATTTATTATTTATAAAAACGACGTAAATTTGAAATGGAACATCGCTTCTTTTGTTCTCTAGATAAATTACATTTGGATTGATATCCGATATATGCAAAGTAAGCCACTAAAGCTAGTAACTATTTGAAAGTCCTTAAATTAAGATAATCCAATAGTTTTTACTTTATTTCAGAGTAGACCTTTTCCCGTTCTATTACACGGTTTCTGCATTTTTACGTTATTATTATTATTTTTCTGTGAACTACCTTTAGATTCCCCGGAAATGGAAGAACTATCATACCGGAAAAGGAAAACGTCAACAAGATGAGGTGGTGTTTTTGAACATTTAGCAGAAAACAGCACTCTATGCACAGTGGTCCTACGCTGCAGGAGGACAACCGGAACAGGTCGTTGACTGAAGTCGGCAGCTTTTAAAACCTTGAAACAGTAAGTTGACGAATCAAAGTGAGCACAGAGCCGTGAAGGAGAATTCACGTCACATAATTTTACAGCATGCAGTCACTGAAGTGTCAGCTCCTAAAGCAGACGCTGTGTCGTTTGTGTGTCGGTTTCGGCAGCAGGGTGAGTGTGTGCAGACTTCTACTAAAAACCGACTTTAAAGGGAGTAACGCGAGAGAATGTGAGAGTTGACTTCAATAGAAGCTACAACAGCAGCCGGCTGTTATTTCAACAGAAAGTGTGGCGGCTGATGTTTTTAACGAGCAGCTGTTACATTCATTTTTTTTCTCCTGAAGACAATCTCAGCAACAAGCGAAGCCACCGAGTGACCACACAGCCACAATACTTTATCTAACCGTAGCTCCCTCTTTACTAAGTGTAGCATTGTTTGCTACCATTTGCTACATAATACAAACGTCACTCCTTATTTGCAGATTTGTTAAGGGGGGTTCAGCAGTTTTTTTTTGATGTCGAAGGACAGTGAGCGCGAGGACAGTGGTATTGAGGTGTGGCAGGGCGCGTGACTTTCCAGAAAACCAGCTGACTTTCAGGGATTTTTTTTTGAAAGATCTGGAAAATACTGGTGTTTTTGCAGATTGGTCAGTCGAGTTGTAAACCAAATTAACACCGCTTTCCTTTCCTGCAATAAAAAAAGAATGCAAAAGGAAAACAAGTTTAACATACGACATCAAAAAGAGCCGTCAGACCTGCTGAAACAGGGCAAACCATAAACAGGGCTAACCATAAAAGTCATTTTCTAGTTGGCCTCTGAACACGGCCTCCGCTTCTCCCTCTTCTGTATCTTCAACCAACAATAGAACTATTTCAAAGGGCAAAAAGCAGCATGCACCTTGTAGGCGACCACTTTTTTGGAGCCATTTCAGTGGTCATTTGGATATAAAACTGCATGCATGCATGCATTCAACAGCCAAAACAAAGAAACTGCCCTTCTTCCCTCTGGAATCATACTTCTATCAATAATGCTCAGTTTTTAGAGTGTCATGTGTCTCTCTATAATGCTTTCAAAGAAAGACATCAGGTGCTTAAAAGCTGACATTGACGTGGGAACCACAAAGTGTGTGGGCCTGTTAGTGAAAGCTACTGATGTCAGTAGATGATAACCAAGAAGTTCACAGATCATTTGTAGATTCTGACTAAATTGTTTCCGAGGAAAGTTACTCCACCCTCTGTTATCTAGTGATCAAGCCTTCAAAATCTCAAAAGGCACCAAGTAGCCACCAGAACTGATGTGGTGTTATGTGGAGTTTTTTTTATTTTTTACTTTGTGGCTTCATAGTGTAGTAGTTTACACATTTGCCTAACAAGTGAAACATCCCTAGCAGGCACCCAGAAGGAGAGACAAATCCCTTTGAAATTGCATAAGACATAAAGAAAATCTGTTGAATACGGAAGCAGCTGAAAGCAGTTACTATTTGTGCCATCAGTGGAAGATGTCTGAGAGGAATGTGGAACAAGCAGATAGTGTTTGTGTTAGGCGGTGCGAGTCAGAGAGGGCGGGTACAGGTGTCTTGGATCAACAGGAATGTAGTTCCTTCTACACGCTGCCACACTGAGCTCTTTTACATCTGGGCTTGCACTACTTATTGACTGATACACATCTATGGCAGGTATTATCAAAGCAGATGTGTTTCTGTGGTGTTCAAAATTAGATGAGAAACAATTTTGCATATATGGGTTTTGTATAATTAATGTTTGTGTGAGTGCACTTTGAGAAATTTCTTTGGCTGCTGAATCTCAAATCCAACTCTGAGAAAAATCCTCAAGTTTCTTACTTTCAGGTCTTTTTATTTGAAGTATTGTAATTATTATATAGTGAGGGGAATGATCACATCCCTCTAGCTGTTGAAAATGCAAGTCAGCAGCCTTCATTTCCTTTCATGCTTCCTTTTCAGCTTTTCCTTTTTCCCTTTGGTGCAAAAACAACTTTGGAAATTCTCATACTTTAAGATGTGCAAGCTTTCAATTCAGAAATGTTTTTCATAAGCTAATATTTTTACTCCTGTATACAAACTTAATTCTAGTGTTCTGGCTGCATTCTCATCATGAGATCTTGTGTTTAATCTAAGCTAAATTTTGATATGGATATATCACTTACAAAGGCTTTGCACAGTCTCTCCTTGCATTTGTCAGTCAATAGGAGTTTAATTGGATCTTCCTTTTACTAGTTGGACAGTTGCTCTACCAGTTCTTCAGCTGTTATTTATATTCATTTGTTTGACTGTGATGTTTGGGATAATAAGTATATGGATCAAGAATCCTATCTGTCCAGCTGTACCTGCTGGACTCATTAATGGTTTGAACTCTGTTTTCAAAGCATAATTGGTCATTCTACCTGAGAATATCAATAATAATGCTATACTGTGAAAACTGTGACATACTGTTGTTACACCGTCATATATTTCCTTTGCTGTCAGTTTCTCCTAAGACCTGTGTTTGTGTGCATCCTTGTCTTTGTCTTAAGTTTATGCAGTATAAAACTACTGAATGGTGTACACACTTCCTACTTTTTCACAGCCACCTGAGTTGAGCAGGTCTTACTGACTGGCTCTTACTCTGCTTTTCTTTTTAAGGTGCTTCTGAGAGGCATGAATGACTTTGCAGTTCTTAACACAGGGCGCAAGATGCCCCTCATTGGACTGGGAACATGGAAGAGTGAGCCTGGAAAGGTAGAAACTGCACTTCTGTCCTCCTGTTTTTAAGCCATTTGAGACTTTCTAATAAAATAAAATGGCGTTGTGTTTACCCCTTTCCTTCATCTTAATGTCACACAATAAAGTTGCACTTTTTTGTATCCTTAATTAAATTGGCATGTGTAAACTGAGAAGTGCTTTCTGTTTTTTACAAATTCAACTCTGCAGTTCTCTCAGATTTTTGGATTGTTTTTTTTGTCTTGTCTATTTTATTTATTTATTATTTAAAAAAAAAATATTGACAGGGTAGTAATGAAGAGTAGACAGGAACAAGGGGAAGACATTATTTTCACCATATATTATTTTCAATGTATTAGAAATGGGGGAAAAATACAGTTTATTACATTTAGATTGTCCTACATTTAAACTGATTTTGCCCATAAATTCCTATCAATATGCTTCACTGCCCCCAAGTGGACAAGAAATCGTTTGATAAGCTCTAAGTATCCAGTGAATGAAAGTCTAATATAGTATTGTTTTATGTCCGGTAATTGCAGCCCATTTATTTTTTTCACTTGTTGGTCTGAGAATTTAGCAGATTCTGATGTTAAGTTTAGATTTTTTGGTACAAACATTAAGAACGTGTATGGGTACTTACTGAAACTTGTATATTTATTTCTAACAGGTGAAACAAGCAGTTATTTGGGCACTGGAAGCTGGGTATCGCCACATTGACTGTGCATCCATCTATGGCAATGAGGCTGAGATTGGAGAAGCCCTGCAGGAAAAGCTCGGACCCGAAAAGGTAGAACTGCTTCACCAAACTGTTCAAAGCTCCAGTAAAAACACACATAAAATGTGTCCCCTGAGAGCAACTGATTCTAGACTTGTCAGACTTTACTGACCAGTCTGGTCTACTACTGTCTTTAAAAACAAAAAACAAAGAATTCATATCTATCGTGTTCTGTGCTCCAGTCCCTAAGAAGAGAGGATGTGTTCATCACATCCAAGCTGTGGAACAGCAAGCACCATCCAGATGATGTCGAGCCAGCCCTCCTGAAGACCCTGAAGGACTTGAAACTTGAATACCTGGACCTCTACCTCATCCACTGGCCTTACGCCTTTCAGTGAGCTCAGCCTCCACATGGTCCAATAATGAGACAGTTAGCTTATGTTCCCAAAACCACCTTTGTTATATCAAGATAACTGATGGATTATTGTATATCTTATGCCAAATTAATCTGCTCACAGGTTAATAGTTTTAAAATCTTAAAACGATTTTGACAAGAACTATACTACTTCATTAAAAAGTGTTTATAAAAAAATTATGACATTTCTTAAAAGTTAGTTGATGCTCAAACTGATAAACAAGCCTGTATTTTGAGACCTTCTTTACTTGCTCCTAGACGAGGAGACGTTACTTTCCCCAGAAAGGAGGATGGCACCTTGCTATATGATGACACAGACTACAAGCTGACCTGGTCTGCCATGGAGAAACTGGTGGGAAAGGGTCTTGTCCGAGCCATTGGCTTGTCCAACTTCAACAGCAGGCAGATTGATGACATCCTGTCGGTCGCCAGTGTCAAACCAACTGTCCTTCAGGTACAGGATGTTTGTGATGTTGATGGTAATAAAAGGTGTTTGTAAAATGCCGGAGGTGACCCTGGTATTGCTTCATTTTTGCTGGACAGGTAGAGTGCCACCCCTATCTGGCCCAGGTAGAGCTGCTGGCCCACTGTCGGGATCGGGGCCTGGTGATGACGGCCTACAGTCCACTGGGGTCTGCTGATCGAGCCTGGAAACATCCGAACGAACCCATCCTGCTGGAGGAGCCTGTGATCTCTTCCCTTGCAGAGAAATATAAAAAGTCTCCAGCTCAGATTCTCCTGAGGTAAGTCTATAGATCAGAATATCCAAAAGTACTCTGCTAAAAAAAAAATTAAAAAAAAATGCAAAGATCACACTGTCTCTGTTTATCTTCGACCTTTTTACATAAACTTGCCTTGCCTTACATTCTTTGTTTCTTAAGGTTTCCAATTTTACATTTCAAATGATATCATCAAAAACACATCCTGATTCAGCTTGTTAGTCTGTAGCTCAGCATGCATCTAAACATTGTAGTGCATGGCAACTTTACTCACATTTGTAGTCTTAAAACAGCAAACTAAAGCTAAAAAAAGCAGCATACTACTTGTATAAAACTCGTGTGCTTGATGCTCTGGGCAGAAATGCACACTGGTATGGTGACGAAACCCTTCAGCAGCTTCACATCAACACAAATCCTGTATTTCCAGGTGGCAGACACAACGTGGAGTCGTAACAATCCCTAAGAGTGTGACCGAGTCCCGCATCAAAGAAAACATACAGGTGAAGTGAGATTTAAATAAATGTTACATTTTGTGGTCCAGCTACAGTGAGGTATGTTGTGTTGTATGTAAAGGGTTTTGTTATGTTGTCAGGTGTTCGACTTTACCCTTGAAGCAGAAGAAATGAAAAGTATCGCAGCACTGACCAGAGGCTGGCGCTACATCGTACCAATGATCGAAGTAAGTGGACTTAATCAGTACTCTAATAAATCTTTATGTTGGGACATAACCGCTAAGGAGCTCTTACTGTCTACATCAGCTCTGCAGTGATGAGCAGAGACAGAGATGCAACACTGCACAACGTTTGTGTAAATCTTGTAAATACGAGCTGAAAATAATAAAAATACTATACCTATCCTATGATTATGAAGATGGGGGTGGGTTGAAGTTAGTTTATATTGGATTATGGAGCTCTTATGTGTGATTTGGAAAATGTTCATTATATGAATATTAAATGTTCCATCTCTTCATTGAATACAATAAAGTCATTAAAGAATTATTAAGTTGGCTCATTTTTAAAAAATAAAAAAAAATGTATTCAAAGGAGATGGTTGATTTTTACCAGCTAAGCCATAGTGGAATACGTATTTTCAGACAGTTTTGGTTAAACAGGAAAAAAACAGTTGATGTCAAGAATTAACACATGAACTTGCAAAATGCAAACAAAAAAAGCTAAATGTGTTTAACTTTTGTTACTGCAGGTGGAAGGAAAGCGTGTTCCCAGGGATGCCGGACATCCCTTCTACCCTTTCAATGACCCATATTGACAACTCACACTACAGCCTGAATTTGTGCCTTCAACAACCCCATCAACACACCTTCACCTTCCCACATCACCGATAAATGTTCCTGGGTCCTGCCATCGAAGTTTGTCTTTAGATTTTGTTCAATTCTGCACTTGCCGTTAGAGTAATTCAAGTTAATATTGGTGGTTGAGACTGAAAAACTGGTAACTGTAAAAACACCGTACAGTATGTGTTAATTTTTTAATAAACATTTTGTTACTTCCCTTGCAAGCGTTTATTTCACTGAATGATTATTGGCTTAAGCTGTCTCTTTAATATTATATCTTAGAAGAAAGTGCTTTTAAGATTCTGTTTGGTGTGTCCATTTAAACCCATTCATTTCATCTGGTCTACATGACCACCTCAATCATGCAACAAAAACAAGTCTGTATAATACAGTCAAGTAATTAATAGTAATTTGTGAATTGTGAGTGCAGTTCTACAAGAAGGCTTACATACACCCAACAACCTGTTTCACAAGCATGACATCCATGGTTTGCATGGGGTGAGCATTAAAACCAAATGCATCCTGATATAGAAGTAATGAAACTTAAATTTCATTAAAAACGCAGGCCATGAAACTAACTCCACATAAAAATTAAAGTTGAGAAATGTGCTGTAACTCCATGCCTTTTTTTTTTTTTTTAAATTCTGTGACTTTGATGCCTCCTTTCTCCACCTATGACTCCAAATCACTGATGGTGTATGAATTCAAAAATCACATTCTTTGAAAACAGAAGTTGTCTAAATAACTATTAAGGCTATTAAATCTCACTTCTGATGAATTTGTCTACCTTCAGCATCAGCTTTCAACTTTGTTGCATTCTGTGTTAGTTACCTTAACTTGCAGGTGCTGTGGAGGTGTGCCCATCTTTACATTAGCAGACCACAGCCTTATAATGTCCACTCCAGTATTAAGAACCTAAAGTGATGGATTTGGCTGCCAGCTCTTGATTTTGACACTTGATATAAAATTCCACGCAGTGTTTTATGAATAATAGTCATTTTCCACTGAGAAGGGAAAAAAAAGTTTTTAAAATGTGTATAAAAATGTCTTTAAAAATAAAGACACAATCCAGCTTCTGGTCCTTGCAATCACAGTGGTCACATACAATGGTCTTCTCTCATCTCCTGCAGTACCTCCTCTAAAGCTTCCTTCATTGTCAATTTGGGAGATCTGTGCATGTGGATAAGCTGAAAACAGAGGGGAAAGTTTCACTAAGTCACGCTTTGACCAGTATTGTTTTGAAATTACTTTTGTGGAGATGAAAAATAAAAATAATGAGCTGGAAATTAGTACAATGAGTACACTTTAAATGTCTGTTATTTCCATTACTGAGCCAAAAAGCTACAGATAAGTGTTATTCACAGCCAGTGCGTGAGTATACTTTACCTTCTTGGTGTCCTCGAGAGTGGTATATCTGTAGTTTGGTGGTTCCAGACTCTGCACCAGGCTGGAGTGCAGGTGGCGGTTGCTTTCAATGAACCGCCTTGTCATGGCAAGCTGCTGTTTTAGCAGTTCATTGAGAACAAATACAGCTGGATTGAAGGTGCTGATTGCTGATGGAGAACCAAGGGATACACATTGCAGGTTTAAGTTGAAATATTTATGAATGTTTAAATGACAGTAACAAAAAATGTCTTTTAACTATTTAACTGATCTGGAAGGCACTGTCTCCCAGTATATCACCTATAGATGGCGCTACAGCTTCATAATTTTTTTTTTAAATGGCCCCACCACAGCCATCAGTATGACTCACTTGAAATTTGCCATCATCCTTGTACAAACCCTAATAATCCCTGAGAATTACCATCTGAATCCAGGTTTAAAAGATTTTCTGTTATCAGTGTGACAAATCCAAAATTTGACAACTTTCTAGTTTTCTTGAAAAAGTGAAGAGTCTCAGTGAAAGTGTGTTTTCAGTGCTGTCTGTTAGTTAATCTGTCAGCAAGATCATGTGGAAAATGCCATCAAAAATCTTATTTTTGAAACATTTTGGAGAAAATCATGATCACATTTTTTAACCAATGAGGAGCATAATTGGCCTGATGTACTAGTACACCCCAGGCTCTTAGTAGGTACACCTATGGTATGAATTTTAAAATAATACATCGCTTTGTTCTCATGTTATTGCATTCATAAGATTTTCTGAAAACTTGAGCTCTGACCTTGACTTTGAGGTCAATGTCACTGAGATTCAAACTCATCGAAGATTTTTTGTAGGTGATTCTATGGTATCAGTTTGAAAACCCCTACTGCATGCCTGCCCGCCTGGCAGGGTGACAACAATACCCAATCAGACTTTTACAGCTGAGGGGTAAAAAAGCACGTGAAAGAGCAAAATTTTAAACATCGACCATGGGAAGAGTACATATGTTAAAAAATATAGAATGTTTTTTTTAATTATTTTGTATTTTATTTAGTTTTATTGGTTCTCACCTTCTACCATTTCTGCATTGAGGGTATGACTGACCACTGGAGAAGGATTTATGTAGGTCATGCTCACCATAGGGTCCACAGCAGGAATATCTGAAAAAAAAAAAAAAATTAAAGCTCAATGCGATAAGACATAAGTTCTAGTTGCCCACTCAGAAAATGGGGACCTCTCTGGTTCACATCGGCATACATAATCATGGACTCATTTACGTTAGTCCCTGTCAATCAACACCAACGTGAAACAGCGCTCAAGCTTCTCTTCTTTTGTGAAAAGAAGCTTCAGATATTCACTCATGAATTCATCTTAACTTGTATTGATTTCTGCAATTCACTGCTTTCGTCACTCATTAAATCTGCCTTCCAGTGCTCGCAGGCAACGCAAATGCCAAATGGCTGCTCCTGTGACACTTGTTGCATTAAGGATCCAATTTAAAATTCCTTCCTACCTACCTACAGAGTATTGCACAGCCAAGTTCACTCTTTATCTTGCTCACTCAAGTCCAACAACCTAAAATTATTCCTAGTTCTCTGCACATGCCTGAAGCCACGGAGCCTGACCTTTAAAATGCTCTGAAGTTTGTGGATTCTGTGGACTTTCTAAGTCAGCTTCAGACATATCAGTTTACTCTGGCATTTTAGTTACAGGATTTTAAAAAGTAAATAAGTATTTCTCTTAGATCCAAAGAACAATGCAAGATAAAGTTCAGATTAGCGCCTTCATACAAACAAGATCTCCTTTAACTTAATAAGATGATTTAAAGGAATTTTGGTGAGAAATGGTGTCTCTCTCACATCTTAGATAGACAAATACTATGTGTAGCAGACAAACCTGTTGGCCATGTTGAAGCCAGTGGACCAGAATGGGTCTGTACTGCAGTCTCTTTTAAAACCTTTCTGGCTGAAGTACATCTCCTCGACTGTTGATATGAAGCCTGGCCCTCATGTAATAATGACGGTCTGGAGTCCTCACTTCTGCCTTGGCTGTTTGACTTGGAAGTGTGACTGCGATCTGAGGTCCGTGAGGTGGAGGAATGACTTGCTTCTGAGAAAGCTCTCGAATAATCATCTTCTGTCCTCCCATCAGACATGTCTGAATCCAAACCCCCATCTCTGACTTCTGACACCATCTTCTCTTCACCTCCATTTCTCTGGAGATCCTCTGACACTTGACTGGCACTGTAATCTGGCTCTGTTTTGCTCTCACTCTCAAAGTCACTTTGGTAATCCAGCAGATGGTCTTGTTGCTGTTCCTCCTCGTGTAGCTGCTGCTTTCTGTCTGGAGATCCTGGAACAGGGCTACCCTGTTTCATGAAAGCAAAGATATCAGTCTAGGGAGTCCTTCAGAGAATTTAGAGATCTCAGACAAAGGGTCCCCTGAAGAATATTATACGTATACTAACAATCAGCCTTCACCTGCATGCAAGGAAATTTGACAAACACAATAAAATGCAGTAAACAGTTGCTTTCTCCAGCTGAAGAGTATCTCAAAATGTAAGTTCATCCTCTCAAGAATAGGAGCATTACTACTGCCCCATTTATCTCCTTGAGACAGGATAACTAGAATTCGCTGTATATATCTCAGCAGAACAGCTGTCAGTTGGTTCACCTCCTTCAATTAAAGTCTGTAAACTGGACCACTCAACAGTATTTGTGTTGTTAGTATTTTGGAGCATTTCTACTTTTTCTACTTGCGCACTTTATACAACATGTCTCATCAACTCATTTACATCAGCATGTTTTCTATGCCTAACTGCTTCTATCTAACATTCACACATCCACTCAAATTGCGGTTCAGTATCTTGCCCAAGGATACTTGGCAAGCAGACTGCAGCAACCAGGGATCGAACCACCAACCTTCTGATTGGTGGATGACCTGCTCTACCTGCTCTGAGCTACAGCCACCCCACTAATAATAATACAGGTAATAATACGGTTTGGTGTGCGGTACAACACAACAAGAAGTTTGTGCTCTAGTGTAGGTGACTGAACTTTCTAGCACAGCTAATTAGTGTGGTTATTTAGCACTAATTAGCAGATACTTCTAGAATATAGAGTGAATCTGTTTGATTCCCTCTATATAAATGTATCTTATGATATAGGTTTATTGTATAGGATAGCGTTGTTAAAAAAAGTTACAAATGCTAATGTTATACTCAGTCTATTTAAAACGTAAACGTAAACCATCTCATTTCTGTGGGCCTCTTAGAATTCAAACTTAGTCCAAGGTTCATTTTTCCACTGCCACAGTGGAATAAAATTTCTATTTCTATTTAGTTTATTTCTATTTAGTTTATTCTAATAAATCTTTAGAATGTTTTTTGACCATTTTAGAGCAGAGAAAGAATCATATTTAAGATATGACAGAAAACAAACTTATAATCATAACCCCTAGGATATCACATGTAAATATCCAGATTATTGCACATATGTGTTTTAATGCTTGTGGTTATTAATGTGAGGCTTTAACACATGGCTGTTTTATGATGTAAGATTTTTTGGTTTCGTTATTAATGCAAATTTCAGTGCACCACGCCAAGGAGAAAATGTCCTTGTGGACAGAATTTAGAGTCTCCAGCATTAATATCAGTGGCGTTACATTAACTTCAGGGTGTCGATTATCGTTCATCACTATCACAGACACAAGGATACAACTTTGCATACATACAGTTATTATCTTTTTCTAAATAAGGATTTATTTAGTGTGTGCACTGTGGAATAATGTTTGCACATAACATCAGGAACCTGTGATTAATACCTGAGTCACAGCTCCTTGCGCTTTCTTTCTCACTATTTAATGCCGTAAGGAACATCAGGCAGTCAGTGAAATCACATCAAGAGCAATTTAAAATATTTCTTCCTTTTCTTTGACACTACTCTAGCTGGTGGCTCCCTAGGTGGCCGGCTATTCTTGTTATATAAACAACAAATCCAGTGTCTATAATAAAGTCTTTCTCATTAAACTCATTGTTTTTATTTTATGTTATTTAACCAAATTCTTTTGGTAATCATTGCTGCTCTTTGTCTGTGGCAGCAGCAGTCCTAACCCAACAGCAGACAAAGTAAGCAACAGCTAGGGATCATAGTGAGGCATTTAGCAGCCAACTACCTGGCTGTTCCATTTGGAGCTGATGAGCAAATCAGAATTCTAATAATTTTAACTGCAACAATTATGTCTTGTGGTCCAAAACACAGCTGTTTCCCCCTATCTGAAAAGATGATATGTTGATGATGTGTTCATAGCTTGTTTTGACTTTGTGTATAACATGTTTTCATAGATATAATGAGTGCAATTCAACAAATATTTCCTTTAAAGTGGACCTGCTATGCTCTTTTCTTTCATGGATTTACCATTATAGTGACTGACATTCATTTTAAAAATGCTCAAAGTTTAGTCAGGTCATATGTGCAAGTCATCTATGCGGGCCAAAAACTCAAGTGTAGTCTTATATGGTCATCTCTGGCACACAGCTGTGTGGAAGAAGCCCAAGCCACCTACTGCTCAAATCATGAGTTTATGAGGGGTAGCCAGTCAGAGCAGAGTTGGTTGGATGGGTTTTTTTCAGAGTGAGTATGAACAGAGGGGGCTGCACCAAGGCACAGATATGATGAGTCGAAGATAAATATGGATTATTTTGAACTCTGAATCATGCAAAGCTACTCTGGCAGAGTTCAAGAATACAAATATGGTGCTATAAATGAGACTAATAGGTCCTCTTTAAATTATGCTACACTGAATGGCAAACTTTCTCCTTTCTTCTTCACTTTATACTTGTTTAGAACTAATTCCTGTCATTTCCCACCTGTTTTCTTGGCGTTTCTGCATTAAATTCAAGGCGAGCAGGTGCAAGGTCATCCAGTGTCATCACATTAATCTTGAAGTCTGCAGAAACATAAAACCACAATGACAGAATTTAGAGTGTATATTCACGTAGCCAACTTTAACATGTTACTCAGTTTATAGCTGCTAGCAGTGCAACGCATAAGGCTACAAAAAGACACTAAAAACACCTGATGATTAAAAACTGAAAACTGAATATTGAAAGAGGCTAACTTGTAAATTGAGACAATCTCATAAAACTGGTTTATGTGACAAACTGGAACATATCGAAGTCTATTACAATGCACGTCAGGGTACTAGAAATAAAGCTCAGGTCACTATGACTGCCAGTAGCATACTGCTCCAACAGTATCAATTACTGGTAAAGATACATTTATTATCAATATTATCAATATGTCTTTGGGCCTAGAAGTTGTACCTCCCATGTGGTAATGACAGGGACACTAGATCACAGTTATTAAACCAAACTATTACATTATTTGTACATTTACACAGCGCTTCACTAAATAGGAATAGTTAAAAAAGAACTATCTATACATATATAATTTTAAAAAAGAATATCCCAAAACACAGATAGTCTAAACTAAGTTAATTCTTTGCACGTTAAACTGTAGTAATTTAAAAAAAAAAACTGTGCATTTTGAGGGAATGACTGATGATGCTGCAAATATGGACATGCTTGAAAGACGGATGGTTTAACTAATACCCGTGTTTGCCATTGTGCATCAGAAGATAAAATCTATTCTTTTTCTGTTGTTATCAAATTAATCCACTATCAAATGCAGCAGCTTGTTAAAACTCACAGTGGCTCGATACAATAAAAAGGTTCTCGAGACACTGATAATACATGCTTTATTCCCCCTTTTCCCTCTGAAAGCACAAATGTTGTTTTCTGCCTTCATGAAAAGCTTTCCAAGAACTGCCAAACAAATTAGATTCATCCTGTGAGTTCATTTTGTCATTAATAATTTTTCTTCAAGTATAACATTACTTCAATATTGAACAGAAGAATGACCACACTGTAACCTTCTTTTATACGAGCAGTAATGAGATGTTCATTTGGACATTAGTGATTTTATTTCAGATATAAAGTCATTAATGTACAAAGGAATGAGCGCCATGTTGCTCTCTCTTTCATAGGAGTGATCAATACATCATACTCCTAGATTGCTATTAATAGTTAAACACAAAGAACACAGCTGAGTCCAATCAACTCTTGAACACTAGGACTAAATGCATTTGATGAGCACCTCTCACCTTCAGAAGAAACTGAACTCATCTCACTGAGTGGGCGTTCAGATCCCGTCTCCACAGGGAAAAGCTCGTCCAGAGAGAGCACTTCACTGCGTCCTGAGAGGGAGGACAGGGATCGCTGTGGGCTTTCTGGCCTATAGGAGGTGCCCGGTCTTTCTGGAGGTTGTGGGGAGGAGACACGGGGTGGAGAGGGAGAAGAAGAGAGCACAGAGGGGCTGAAGTGGGCCTGGGCATGGCCAGTGAATCGGAAAGGAGAACTCCGGTTAGAAGGAGAAGCAGAGGAGCGAGGTGGTGCTGTGTTGGAGGGTGGTGAAGGAATTACTTCGGCAGTAAGTGGAGTGGAGTGAACTTCATGACTGCTTTTGAGGAATACCTGTATGAGTAGAAAGCACAGCTGCTTTGAGCTGATAAAACGGTGTCTCTGAGCCATCAAAGTGAAAACATTATCAGGTTTTCACTCTAACCCTTAAAGTGCAGGTTGCAGGAAAACAGCCTGATGTCTTAACCACGTACATGTCTGGCATGATTAACAACCACTGTGTGAATGTGGCTTGTCATTATTTCCACAATGAAAGTCTGTCATGCATAAAAGTCTGTCTATTATGTTAAAATGATTTAGCTCTGCCTGCGTAATCATTCAATTTAGACAATTTCCAATTTCCTGTAATAAACAACTTTTTCTTTTATTAAAACTGGGTTCAAAATGTTTCTTTTTCTTATTAAAACTGTTTTCATGCCTATCAGAATGATGCTGTCAGTTTATAGGCTGTAAGTAATGGGAGTGAACCAAGCAAAAACACCACCCAAGTGTACCTTATCTGACTTTTTCATGGAGGCAGGTCTCCCAGGTCTTAAGAAGCTATAGTCTGTCGAGTCCAGCGAGTCTCCAAGCAGTTTCTTCATGTCTTCTTCATCACTTTCCAGACTGACACCACTCGTTAGTTTAACTGACTTTGTCTCCAAACGCTCTGAAGATGCTACACGATCTGCTGCTCTGGACCTGACTCTCACACTAACATCTACACTTTTTGGAGCCATAGTAAGAGATGTATTAGTGTTTTCAAGAGCTCCAGCTGCTTTCTTCTTAAGGAAACGGGTTCCCCTCAGGCTCTGGTCACTGCTAGACTGTACAGACTGTTGCACAGATGTCTCTGGGGTTTGGGTGACTCTTGCTGGTGCTGATGATGACACTCCCAAATCCGAAGTCAGAATGAGGGCAGATTTTGTCTCCTGTCTGGCCTGTTCCTGCGCCTGCTTGCGGCTCCGGATGCGACTCTCAATTTCAGCCAGTCTAGTCAAGGATGCAGTCTGAGTGGCACGCCGTGAAGATGATGCATTTCTGACCAGCGATATTAAAATAGGTAACTTCACATCAGAAAACGTTTTATTCTTTGTGCAAATTAATAACCACATTTTTATATGTTGAATCTTACCTTGATTCAGATTCAGGGTGCATTTGGTCCCGGTTGACGGGTGACTGGCTGCTGTTTGTTGGTGGTGGAGCCTTCTTCAAAAACCTGCTTCCTCCTCCCAGAGAGCTCTGTGGCCTGAGACCCTAACCAAAAAATTATTAATTAATTAATTAATAAAAAAAATTATACAATTCATGTCAAGTTGGATTTACTGGGTTCAACAACACTAATGTGTAGTCTTCCATTATTGAGCAACAGCAACAATTAGCAGTTACCTTGTTTGAATCCAGTTCTCTTCCATGGTTCTTTTCAGCATCCGTAGCTTTAACATCCCCTCCAGACTCAGGAGCTGAACTGACTGAGGACAAGTCGCTCAGATCTGGGAATAATTTGTGTGTTTCGGGGGGAGCAGATCTGGGTTTGAAAGATTCACCTACAGAAACCTACAAAGAAACAGATTATATTTATGTAAGAAGTGCTTTAAGATTTAATCACTGTAGTACCTCATTCTGCTCTTACATGTGAATTATACTTCAGAGTCACAACGACTTGAATGACATCTCTATCAAACCTCACTCTGGATCTCACTGGGAAGCAACTTCTGGCATGACCAGTCATGGAAGCTCCAGTACCACCACATCTGTCACCAATCACTTGAAGGATACGGGGTCCCCTGACCCCTTAACTGGCCCCACACCAAGCATTCTCATTCTCTAAGAGCTCCTCAGCAGTCCTGGACCAGGATAATTCAATTAATCTGTTTATTGACACAGCCATTAAGGTAGTCTGAATGTGGGTTTTACTGGTTTTCAGGAACATCTTTTACAATGTAATTATATATTTTTGTCAAGGAAATATCTTGTTATAATAGCAGCTGTTGTGTTGCTGCAAACTGCATGTTAAAAAAAAAAACTAGCTAGACAAGTAGCTTGTGGTTTGTGTTTGTGACTATTGCTAGTTGTCAAATCTAACCTTTAGTAATCATGGATATTGGCTCCTCTCAGGGTAACGCCAGTGGCGGCAAGGTTAAGGATGTCGTGTCCCACCCTTGCCCAGGTGTCACCTACTTTCCCTTGACCATCTCTGAGAAAACCCCATCCCCTCTTCATTGCCTGTATGGCAATCAGGGGGGAGGAGAGGGATGTGTAAGACAGAAAAATATTGCCCACTCGCCAGGCACCCATCAAGCAGCTCATGACTGCTGTCCCAGTGTGTATAAAGAAGATGAGCCATTACTAAACATTTTCCTCAAATTTTGGGGCTCATTTTTTAGCGTGGAGCAGTCAGTGGCATTTCATCTCTATCTGAACAGACGTTCACTTGTGTCAGTGGGACCAAACCTTCCAGGTAAGATGGAGTATTTCACAGCCTCCATGTACCAAAAGGTTTATAAATCAGAAGCGCAGTCAATATAAAATCTGAATGTGGTCATCCTGCTCTCAGCCTACCAAGCTGAGCTGTTTCAGGACATGGGCCCCCTGCTGGATAAGGGCTCAATCAAGGCTCAATCTCTCCAGCCTTCCTGGCCAAGACAAGGTCATTATGAATTCTCCATATAAGCCATCACGAGCTAGGGGATCGTTTGAGGAGGCACTAACTGCTATGCAGCAGGTTAGCGACCTGAGGAAGAAGCAGGGTGAAGCTTTTGACCTCTGGCTTCCCCATAAAACCACGCCACACCAGCCTCCGCCTACCTGCCCAGGCAGCAAGAGGATGTAATGTAGGCTTCAAAGGTCCTACTTAGCAGCTACCGAAGCAGCAGGTGCCTCACCAGCAGCGTCCATCCAGGCAGAGTGAGAAGGCATCATACCTTCTATACGAATACTATATAATCCATTGTTTAGTGATAGATAGATACATACATAGAATAAAGCTGGTCTTTAGGAAAGATTAAAGATTCCATCAAAATATGAAAGACTTAAAATTACACAAATCAAATAATTATTTAAAGAGCTCAAATGCACTTATTCAAAGGAGCTTGCAAAGAAAAGCGTCTGGACTTCTTTAAGTTGCTTGAAGACGTTTCACCTCTCATCCGAGAAGCTTCTTCAGTTCTAAGGTCAAATGGTGGAGAGTCCCAGACATAAACCTAGTGGGAGTGACCCCCCACAGAGGGACAAAAGGACCCCCTGATGATCCTCTAATCGCCTGAGCCAAGGTGGGAAACTGGGCGTGGGTCCCAATCAGCCAGAGTTTCGGGTGAGCTCATTGTGAAACCTGGCCCCACCTTATCATGCGAATTCCTGAGATCAGATGGCCTCAGGATGTGAGTGGGCGTTAAGGCGTCTGGGAAGGGATCTCAAAACTGGATTATAAATGGCAGAGAGTTGGTGTCGTAAACCCCCGCCTCTGTTCAAAGATGGTTGCTCACAGTGGACATAGATGGCTTCTTTCACTCCTCTTTCAAACCATCTGTCCTCTCTGTCCAAAATGTGAACATTGGCATCCTCGAAAGAGTGTCCTTTATCCTTAAGATGCAGATGGACTGCTGAGTCTTGTCCTGTGGAGGTGGCTCTTCTGTGTTGTGCCATGCGCTTGTGAAGTGGCTGTTTGGTCTCTCCGATGTAGAGGTCCACGCCCAGTTTCCCACCTTGGCTCAGGCGATTAGAGGATCATCAGGGGGTCCTTTTGTCCCTCTGTGGGGGGTCACTCCCACTAGGTTTATATCTGGGACTCTCCACCATTTGACCTTAGAACTGAAGAAGCTTCTCGGATGAGAGGTGAAACGTCTTCAAGCAACTTAAAGAAGTCCAGACGCTTTTCTTTGCAAGCTCCTTTGACTACGATGACCTGGATGACTGAGAACCTTCACAGACAAATGCACTTATAGTATCTCACAAGAAATATCTCACAAGAAATACTTCTTTAGAAAATCTGCTGGTAAATTTCTACAAGAGCACCACTGAGAATGTCACATTGAAGTGTTGCTATTGAAAGGAAGGACCTGCATCACGCGGTAAGCACAGCTCAGTGGGACAAAACTGGACCTGAATAGCAGCAGAACAGCCAACTGAGAATGAGAGCCAGGAGTGAAAATACCACCCACCGCGTTCACAGCCTGTTTGAACCACTGCTGTAAACTAGTATCAACAAGCTGAGAAACAACCTCTATGACACTCCATTTTTCTGCTCCATTAAAGCACTGGTAACAAGGAGTAGAACTACACCCACACAATCTGCAATTTACATACATACCGCCCTCAGAGATGTGAACTGCAATGCAAAACCACTTTAAAACCTCTATTTGATCATTTTCATCAAAATTATACATTTTTATCTGGATTTAACTTATTTGTTTATTCATATCTGCAGTACGGGGGGCCCACAGGGAACGGTTCTGGCTCCGTTCCTCTTCACCATCTACACTGCAGACTTCTCCCACAACTCCACCCAGTGCTTCCTGCAGAAGTTCTCTGATGACTCTGCAATAGTCGGCCTCATCACTGATGGGGACGACAAGGAGTACAGAGGACTGACCCAAGACTGTGGACTGGTGCTAGCTGAACTACCTCCAGATCAACACCAGTAAAACCAAGGAGCTGGTGGTAGACTCCCGCAGGCACAAACATCCTCCACTGCAACCACTGAACATCCAAGGTATGGACATTGAGGCTGTGGACAGCTACAGGTACCTTGGTGTTCATCTGAACAACAAATTGGACTGGACTCATAATTCGGAAGCCCTCTACAGGAAAGGGCAGAGCAGACGGTACCTGCTGCGGAGACTCAGGTCGTTTGGATTGAAGGGCCCACTCCTGAAGACCTTCTATGACTCTGTGGTGGCCTCAGCTATCTTTTACAGTGTGGTCTGCTGGGATGGCAACATCTCTGCTGGGAACAGGAAGAGACTGAACAGGCTGATCCACAGGGCTAGCTCTGTTCTAGGATGCCCTCTGGACCCAGTGGAGGTGGTAAGTGACAGGAGAATGGTGGCTAAGCTGCCATCCCTGATGGACAACATCTCCCACCCCATGCAGGAGACTCTGACAGCACTGAGCAGCTCCTTCAGTGGCTGCGGCACACACGGTGTGGGACAGAGAGATTTCACAGGTCTTTCCTCCCCACTGCTGTCAGACTCCACAACAAAGACTCCAACTGATCAAACACACACACCCACACATGTGCAATAACACTAAGTGCAATACTCTTTTTCTGACAAAGTTGTATTTTTACTGTTGTATACAGCATTTGTATTCTATTTTTATCCTATTGTATATCTTATTCTATGTATTCTACTGTACATAGTGTTTTATTTTATTCTCTTCTGTACAGTTGTGTACAGTATTTTATTTATTTTTATTGTATTCTAATTTTTGCTATATAACTTTTGCACTGTCCACTTCCTGCTGTGACAAAACAAATTTCCCACGTGTGGGACTAATAAAGGTTATTTTATCTTACATGCAAAATTTCATTGCATCAGAGTAAAGTTACAATAAAGATTCTGATATTATTGTTACCAACCGTAACGCAAGAAAACAAATTAAATTATTTCATCGCTTTTAACTATGATGCTGAAGAATTTCAAATTTAATTTTACCACAGACAAGGTAACTTTCCCGTGTAAGAACAGACAGCTCTTAAAAAGGGGGGAGACGACAGCTAAAGAAAACTCGGTACATACCCGTGTTTTGGATGAGGACTCTTGCCTGGAGCCCTGAGCGTCTCCTCCATTGCTCCTCTTTGCGGACAGCAACGCCTGAGCTCGATCCACAGCGGAGTTTCGGCCGCCTAGTTTCCACATTTTTAAAACACTCACTTTCTGGCAAACTGCTCCTTGATACAGTTCGATATGTAATATCACATGTTTTGTACGCAATTTCCACAGTAGCTAACCCATGTTATCCTGCATACGAGAGACTACTGTTGACTAGCAAGTAGCTAAAGCTAAAACTTCTAACTGCACAAAGAAAATTCGACATAGACTCACTTAGATGCCTTTCCTGTCAGTATAGTTAATTATCAATTATGCAACATTCAGGAGTTCCCAATTAAACTACATTATTTCCGTATCCCACCTACTACGTAAACGAGTATGAGTTAGAAGCGTCTGTTGTTTCCATGGAAGAGCTTCCGCCTCCGTCTTCTTCTTCTTGGTAGTAAGAAAGTTCTCCTTGGAGCGCCACCTACAGTTCAGTACAGAAGCTACGTGTATGTGTCCTACATGGGCACCGTTATGTTTTTTTTCCATTCAGTCCATTTTTATCTCTGCACTTTAGTCAAAATTAAATCTAAGCTTTGCTATTTTATGTTTACTTTAATTATATTTAAAGCTATTTGGCTGCTATGTTTTATTCATTATCAAAGAAGGTTCGTAATTTGCGATCTATTCTGTTTATACCTCTGTGTCCAAGCATGCGCCCATTTCCCTCCATTCCCCCCATTCCACATTAGTATTGTTTTGTTGGTAATAATAGTAAGTTAAACTAGTTTAGTTATTATTCTATAATTCCATAAATACTACAAAAATCATGGTAGAATGGCAAGAAAATGCAAAATGGAAATAGTAATATATCCTAAACAGACTGTAGAGGTAACCCTGGCCCTGTGCGATCCAGCAGGGCGGGAGCCTGGGATTGTTAAGCTAAACGGCCTAAACCGTTTCCCATTCATTCTCTATGGTAGTGCTAAACCACTACGGATGTAATATATTTTTGGCCACTACGGTCTTCCGGCGCTGTTGCGAGTTTGAGATGCGGCGGCACTTTTAAAAAATCTCCTCTTTTACGTTTCGGGAGAGAAAACAAGTAACTCAACGCTCGCAACACATCCCAACGCTCCTCATTCATTGATCAAAGGTAAGAAACGTCGTTTGAAATAACAGTAAACCAACAGAATACATTTACAGGTGTATATTACAGGTAATAGGCGTGTTGCGATTGCATTTACGAAGCATCCATCGCTCAGTTAAAGACGGTGGGAGTTTATCTGCTGTTGTAAAGTGGCACGGTAAAAAATGAATCAACGTGATCCTTAAATAAATTGCGTGTTTCATTGACGTGTTTTGCCATTAAATAAACTTTGTAGGTTTCCGACTGCTGTGACACTGACATTACTATAATGTGGTACAATTAAATAACCAATAAGTGTCTTGTTATGAGATGACATGCTAAATGACTGAACCTGCTTTAAAAGAAAATGTATTGCTTTCATGTTGTAATGGTCAGTCACCTTATCAATGCGAAAAATCTGTTTTGATATCTCTAACATGAGCAATGCCCACTCGTGTATGAATAAACACGATAGCTTAAATACATATATGTTGTTAATCTACCAGCAATTCTTATGTGCCATGACTGCTAAGCAGTTACCACAAATTTTGCAGATATGCCAATAATCATTCAACCATGAAAGGTTTTTATTTACAGACAGAACAGTTTGTTATACCTGGAGTAAAAAACACTTTTATCCCAAATGTTGTCAATGTTCTTTCAAATTGTGTCTCGTTATTGTTCTCCTGCATCCTGCTGTGTAAACCCAGCAGCAAGATTATAACCTGAAATGTCTTTGTTTGTGTTTGGAATCAATTTTGTTTAATATAATTGTTTATTTTTTCACTGCTTGTCAAGATGCAGAAGAAAGTTGCGCCATATCCAGGGAAAATCTCTGTGGTGTTCCGCAAGGGGCCACTTGGATACCTTCTCCAGGACCCGTCAAAAGAAGCTCGACGGAATAAAAATGACCCCAAACTGCAGGACAAGTCTGCACCTGTGAGGGAGGATGTTGTACATCAGAATGCTCTGACTGTCATCTATCAGAGAGGAGGGGATGAGTCTGACATGAAGGAAGTGCAGGGAGAGTACATTCTGCAGTTTGGAAAGTATAAAGGGAAATCTTTCCGGTGGCTTCTGGGGAATGATGTCGGGTACACCATGTACCTGATCAAAGATCTCCAGAAGGAAGAGGCTGCAGGGACCTCTGTGGAAGAAGGGCATGGCAAGGAGAGCTTGCATTCATTTGTACAGTATGCCCTCAGCTTTACAGAGATAAAGACTCTTCTGAACTACAAGACCAGCAGAGTGAGTGTTGCTGCAGAAGCCTCTGAGGATGATCAGCTGGTTGGCTTTGGCTCACGAGCCAAGAGCACCTGGAAGGAGATTCAGGAGTCTCCTTTCTACGAGGCAGAGAGACAAAGATGGGTGGAAGAAAAGAGGAAAAAGGGGAGAAACTGTTGATATTGTACATAAGATAGTTTTGTTCTAGTTTTGTAATGTTTATTTTGTTTATATAAATAAAAACTGATTGTAAATATAAAAATGTGAATAAATTGTGTTCTGTAAAAATAGCAGCACAGCTCTCTTCTTTATAACCTCTTAGAGTTCACCTGTATGTTTATATACCTGTGTGTGCTCACCATCAGATAATCAGTTTTAAAAAAGCTGTGAGTGCTGCCCTGAAAGCTTACATATTATTTCTAAATCACTTCATGTAATGATAACAAGCCATCCTTTCTCTAGTGGGGTCTCACAGCTTTTATCTTTATAATCTTTCTGGTTGATTTGTAATATTAGAAGCATGACTGCTGTCTTTTATCTGTGTGACTATACAGCCTGTTTCAGACATGACAACCAGACAGTGTCTGAAGTTATCTCTAATACATGCAACACAGCTGGAGATAGTCCAGACACTTTCTCACTTCTGATGATAATATTTTTGGTTTAGGTATTGTTGCTTTCTGGCTTGAAGCTTATCTACAAAAGCAGTTCAATAAGGAGAGATCATGTGGAAAAACTGAACACGATTTATTGAGATACAGAAATAAATGTAACTGTTAGGCAGTTAGACTCCAATGACCCATCATAGCAGAAGAAATCTCAGCAGTGACAGGATTTTGCATAAGCCACACCCCAGAGTCAAAATGCTGGTAGTGATAAAGATGGAGGCTGGGACAGGGTTCTGAGTGACCACGGTGAGGGGGAGAAAGAAGAGGAGGCGGGCTGCATAGCTGAGGATCTGAAACGCAGAATGGCAGAAGCAGAAGAGCAACAGATTTAAAGCATGCAGAGTGGAGGCTGGCAAGAGCATGACTGGAATAAAGTAATGATGTCAGTACTGAGTTTGTGCTGGAAAATGAATAGATATAAACTAACAGCCACCAGGAAGCAGACAGATGACTTATTACAGACATGGCTTGTTTAAATTATGTATAAGCTTCATTTTCTATGTCATCAGAATGTATCTGTATTACAGTTTTAGCTTTAGTCTTTGTATTAAAAGTTGGATGTCTGCATAATTGTAGACTATATGTCTGCTATGTATCATCTCAAGACTGTGATGATACAGTTTAGTCTGAGTTATGTACTTTGTGACAGTATAGGTACGTAATGCAGAAAAATTGCTCCACAGGCCATAACACTATATAATATAAATAAAATGATAATGAAATAAAAATTAGAAGTGAAAAATAAATGTTATCCACGATAAGTAAATTGAAAATGGTGTTTAACTTTTGATAATGTAACACAACCTTTGTCCCAACCAGGACTCGAACCCGCGCTCAGACAGTTCAGTGTAAAAAAACCCCATTTTTTTCCAATGCCCGAAAAGCTGCGATTTGATTGGCTGTTTCTCCGTTACACCTATACGCGATGGGCCTCTTTATGATGAGCATGTTTAATTGTACACCAAATTTAACATGCGCTGATTTTAAAACATGCGATAGCAGAGGATGGTTTCGATCCATCGACCTCTGGGTTATGGGCCCAGCACGCTTCCGCTGCGCCACTCTGCTATACGAAGATGACCGTCCGATTAAGCAATATTAACAGGCTTTAGTATATTGTGTGATCTGAATTGCTGTTCATTAAGAAAATATATAGTCTCTCTGTCTATATATATGATTACATATTTTCGCTGCTAATATGAAAGATAGAATTTTTTTTACATCGTGCTCTTATGTCAGAGTTTTCAAGCGATCAATAGCAGCAAGACAAAGACAAAAAAAAATCGTTAACAACTGCTTTGTGTTTATTGAGTTTCTACTAATTATTTTCAAATGTTGTGAGGCGACTATCAGAAGTTTTGAGATAATCTTTTTTGTATTATGAGACCAAGGGGCAATTTAAAAGGAATTCAATTAAATGCACGCATTTTTCTATGGATATTTCGGAATAGCTTCACAGATGCTGCTGAATTGTGCAAATAAACTAAACAAACAGATCAATATATGAAGTACCTGCATCTGGCTGCCTGCAGAGGTTCAGTGCAGATGACACTAAGATGTTCCAGGTTTTTCTTCTTTTTTTTTTTTGCCTTCTTCTGGCTTCTCACATCCCGGAGATAAACACAGTCTGTCTTTTTCACTTTTTCCCGCCCTGTGTCAGATTGCGGCAGCATAAAAGTCAGACAGCTGACAGGAAATGCTGTTTCTAGTTCCCACACAGGGCTGGAGTCACCAATGGCCACGGCCTTGGAGCTGTTCTGTATTATTGAGTTTGTTGTTTTTTCATGTCCTTGTGCCAGGCTAGCTCTGCATGTGCCCAGTCAACATTATTTATTATCAGCCTGTGTGCTAAGAAATCACCTGTTATTGTATCAGGCTGCTGATTCTTTAATGACAAGATAGAATCCCCTTCAGGACATTTTGTTTCCCGTGAGGAAGCTCAAATCAAGCCTGCGATCTTGTTTTTGAGTTTCAACATCATGGGAGTGTTCCATAATTTTAAAGAAAGACAGAAAGAAAGAAAGAAAGAAATGGTTTTCATTCACACTAGCAGCTCTGTGAGACTGGGCATAGTCCCAGCAGTGAATCTAGCATGATAACATACAGATTAGACAAATGGGAATGTCATTTGTTTTGCAGGTATTTTGTCATAAACAAAATCACTGGACAAATTGAATTTCTGACCTGATGATAGTGCTAGACAACAAAGGAGACGAGATATTGTTACAGTGCCAAAAGAATCCACAATATACATGAAATCAATTTGATTTCAGTCAGCACTTCTGCACTCAAAAGACTATATTTTATATCTGATCTGCAGTGATCTATATTTGGAAATGGTTTATTCAGAGACTTACAGAGAGCACAGCTGTTTCTGGATAATAGAGTCTATTTTTGTATGCTCATAGAAGCAAGACAACAGAGCAAATCAGGCAGGAGTGATGACAGATTTGACCTTAGTGAAGTGAGTACATACATTAAAAGGAGGATCTGGGGTAAAGTGGGTTGCTGATACAGCATAACAGCATTGTAGGCTAAAGAGTTAAAAATATCACACCCTATATGAGCCTATAATTGCCAGCTGTTTAGAAGGGAATTATGTGACATAGCACTGAAGTGAACTGCTGGGATTGCAGTTGAATGTCGCCACATAATTTGCTATTGAGCTCAGGTAAGGTCAACACCTCTTGTTCTTCGGTCCTTAAACTATTTCTAACCAGTTTTTGCAAGTGTGGCTTAGACAGGCCAACGTTTGCGGAGTGCTGGTGTCTTGAAGGTGGAGGTTGTCCCTAGGTCTGTAACAATGCTTGACTCAGCTGTGAAATCTTCCAGTTTATTTCAGCAGTGTCTTTCTTATTAATGTGGCTCTATCTGCCTCTATGATTATGATAACTTTTCCCTCACTTTTTACTTAATGTAAGACCAACGTAGTTCATGTGTGGCGTGTAAAGAGGTGAGTACTCAGCATAGGTAATTCTTGAGAGATCAAACACCAGTTTCGGGATGCCAGTGTTCAAGGCGCAAAGTCAGTAGCTGGACTTCTACGGCTTGAGTTTCTCTCTTATCACAATGTAGAGATTTTTCTAAATCTTGTTCCCACTCAGCAGTTCATTGAGCTGAGCTGAGTTTCAGGCTGACAGAACCACAGTAATTAAAAGCAAGTAATGCTACTGATAAACTCACATCAGTCCCTGTGATTGATATTACCCCTGCTCTACAGTTGAGCTGTTCTCAGTACTTAGATTAGTTGAATCCCGTTGCATAAGCAGACTGAGAACACACAAAACTGATGCAGCACACAGGTGGAATACTTTTTCCATCCTGTAATTCTGCCTACACATGTCCTTCTATGTGTTAAATCAGTTAGCAAAGTCACTACTTACGTCTAAAAGGCCACACATTTTATAACCTCAATCAAAGAATGGCCGTCAGGACAAAACAGAACTTGCTGTTGCAAAGTCTTTGTAATGATGGGATACCTATAGCACTGGAAAGGACTGACTGTACTGACTGTCTGGTCAGAACACAAAAATAGTCTCCCCATCTCTTCCTTTGTTTGTTTCATTGTGGTGTTACTAGGAGAACATTTATTGAAATGACTCACGCCTCTCCTTAAATTCATTAGATCCACTTATTGGATAAGTGCTATGCCAGAGAGAGCAGTGCCATCCCACACATCCATCCATCCAGTGTGCTGACCTGCCACAAGTCATTTACAAATTACACCATGGCACTATAAGTTCATTCAGTCCTACACACACCATACTGTCTTTATGAATCAGTGTTCTATATCTGATACAGCAGCTCCTCAGTCCTGCGTTATTGCTTCCTTTCCAACTTTCTTTTTGCTTAAGCAGAATTTCACATTTCATTGTTTATTTTCATCATCATTGTATTACTTAACCATCTGCGTGTGGCTGGAAATTTAAAGTGCTGTGAGTTCAAATCGTGTCTCTGTACACTGCCAATACCGATATAATTTCATGGAGAGGCCTCTTTCAACTTCTTGAGATTTTGTTGTCATCATTCGCTACGATTGGCTCATCTGTTTCGAAACAATGAAACCAGTGATGGATTGAATTTGAATTCCCCGTCAGACTGAAATTTTACACTGTTCGAGAAATAAGCAGAAAGATCATTTTTATGGAACACTTCAGGTTAATGCTATTACTTAAATAAGATTGAAGATGAATTTGAATATGAAACCTTTTCCCTTGGTAGTTTTGCAGTCTGCGTAAATGATCAAACTAGCGCTTCCTGCAGGAGTAAACCTCAGGAACAAGAGTACACTATGACTCATTTCAGATCTGCCACCTACTTCCTCTCCCTACATTTGGTGCTAATTATGTATCCGAGTGAAGGATCTGACATACTAAGTGCTGTTCCTAACCAACTAGGCTTCAGACTGCTCTCAGTACGGTAGCTTCAAATTACAAGAGTACAAATGAGCACTACCTGTCAAGTGTACAGCAGCAGTACCTTAGAGGGTATTGCCTCAGTGGCAAGCTGTTGTACCCAAAATGAAATACTTCATTTTCTGAGTGTTTTTAAACAGCCTCAAAATGAAACATCTTTTAATTATTGTGATCTCAAAAGAAATTCACTGCAGTTCTTTGGCTGCATCACCTTCCACATGCAACACTTTTCATTCCACTAGTGAAACTACACTGCACACTTATGACAGTGTTGAACCTTCATCCCCACTAAACATCACATACTGTCTGGAAGCCTCCAAAAGATCAAAGCACAAGCATGAAACCGAGCTGCTGTGCCTTATATTAAAACATATAAACTAAAAATTACCATTAAGTGAGGCACCACTCAAAAGATTTGTAACACCTGCTCACTCAGTTTTTGCTTTCACTACTTTGAGCTGCTGCTCTTTACTATCGTCCCGGTCTCTCAGATTAGCTCACCACCTGTTCAATTTCACTTATTTAACTAACCCGCAAGAATGGATTTCAACTATAAGATGTTTATATATTGATGTTGTGGGTCGTGAAAAAGTGCCTCATTTAGCCTAAATGATAGCCCGTCTTGTAAGACCACCAAACTCATGGCACCATGATTACTATCAGACGGTAAGTAAGCAAAAGGTAAATAAGTCTGAACCATTTCAAGAACGTTTCTTTAAAAGTAGTTCCAAAAATCATCAAACAGTGTGATAAAACTGGCTCTCACATCACTACAGGAAAGAAAGATCTGAATGTTCCCCTTTTTCCGTTTTTGCTGTAGATAAGAGGATAAATTCATTTCAGTTACCAGCCTCAGAAATCACCAATTAAATTTACTCCAGGTAAGAGTCGATAAGCAGATAAGCAGCAGACACATCAACATTAATTGTCTGGAATAGACTGTGGCAATCAGGCAAAAAAAAAAAAAAAAAAAAAAAAGGGACACCATGAGGTGAACACTACACCAGTGAAAATGGTCTAATGAGCCGAAATTGTTGTATTTGTAAGACACAGAGAGGATGAAGATGGTAGTGTGGCTTTTGCATTGAAGCCTGGATGAAGAGGCTCAAGTTTGACTGCTTTAAAAATAAAAACATTTGTGGCTACATTTGAACTGTTTTGCACAAATTTCATATTCATACACATACATTTAGGTATAACTTGAAACCATGAACTACTACTAAACTATGCGCTTGGATTGCAGAGGACCAAGAGTTTGCTGGAAAGACATTTGGAGTCTTGATGGTGCTGTTGCAAATGTAAAGAGCGGGGCTGTCTTCTGACATGTGGTTTGATATGAATGACTCATAAAAACATCCTATAATAGGGAGTAAATTACCAGTGAAACTCCAACAGCAGCTCCGGTGCGTCAAACTATAAAATATTCACGATGAACATTGAAAAAAAGTATGTTGAAAAAAAAGTGTACCGTAGTAAGTTCAAAGCTATGTAATAAAGGCAACAAACAGTATGCACACACACACAAACACACACATATAGCTTCATAATCTTTAATAACTTATTTATCAGTAATAGGCACTTGAGCTGCCAAACATTTTTCTGTAAGTACATTTCAACAATAAGAACGATTTATTGTAATTCATGTAGGTCATTAATAAGCCTGACACCTATCATTTAAATAAACTGAGCAGTTGCATTAACATGAAAACCCACAACTACAACATAAAGCTGATTTATTTTTCTTTCTTTCTTTCTTTCTTTCTTTCTTTCTTTCTTTCTTTCTTTGCAAAGTAAACACAAACTGTTCCATAATGTGAACGGGAGATATACAAGTGGGTTTGAAATTCCTCCAGATTCTTTTCACACTCAGCAAAGCACAACAACACTGATGGATTAAAGTGTGGCCAGACCTAGTTTTCATTCCTACAGCTGACTCAAAAACACTGAAATTACAAAGTCAAATCACATAATTCAAATGTTTTGGATTGAAAACAAATAAAAACAGCAAACCAAAAAGGCACATAAAAACAAAGCAAAATCTGTAGCTTTCTTTTCATTTGGTGGTTGCTGAGCAAAGCACAATGTACAGTTGGACTGCTTTAAATGCAGTTTTAACACACCCTTGCTCTGCTCTGCTCTGCAGTGGCAGTTTCCAGAGACAAACTGCTGCCATTCGAGCTGGAGTGCCAGTATCAACCACATGCATGGTGCCTACTTTATACTCCAGTACTTCAGGTCTGCATGGATGGCTATAGTTTCTCGTACAACACAAAGTAAGAGACTGCAGCCATGCTAACAGCTCTGTGAGCCCGAATTTAAGGCACAGCATTGTTGTGAGACAGGTGCTAATACTACTGTAACATGCTCACAATGACAACGCTAAGGTGTAGTTGCTAAGAAAGAATAATGATCACCAACTGTTTTAGTTTGGCTTGTTAAACAGCGCTAAATATATGCATACAAAACAAACCAATGTAGCCCCCAGAGTGAACATTTGACCTGATACTGGTGATCGATCTTGGAGTTTTGTAGACATTTCCTTTAAAATCACAAATGTTAATCTGTCATGGTTGTTGGTTTTTGTTACAACATCTTATTTTTTCCTCGCTTTGCTGTCCTGCAGTTCTCTTTTTCTGTTCTTTGTTTCTTTGTGCAAATTATTTGCGTCTCTTTCAGCTGTCTTGATTCACTTCACCTGTGTCTTATTGTCACTTTCCTTTTTGTGCATTTAGTCTGTGTGTTTCCTTCAGTCATTGTCATCTCACTTTGGTTCTTTCTCTTGTCGCCATTATTTTATCATTTATTTAGGACTTCCTATCACTTAGATTTGTCCTATTTTTAAATAAACTTGGTCCACTATCATTGAACAAAAAAGGAGAAAAAGGCCAAACAAAAAACGGAATTTCTCATTTGCAATAAAAATTATATTTTTTTTCTTTGAAAGAGCTCTGTCTTTATGAAGGCCTGATTGGGAGTGGCAGGAGCAGCTAGCCATTGCTGCTGCACTGCACAAACATATACGCACCCAGCCATTCTTTAGTGACAATGCTGGGTGACAAGTGTGGTGGTTGTAATGGTTACGCTTCACTACAGTAAACAAACAATGCTGACTGGCAAAAGTGCAACAGTTTTTTTGAACGTACTGTTTGGCAAGAATTGCACATGTACTTTAGCTCTCATAGCCGGGGTCGTGAGTGTTATGTGTCAATGTTCCATGAGAGAAATTGGCATAAAAGTAACCCATGTGTGAAAGACAAAAACCATTTTAAGAGATTGACAAAGCCAGTAATGTTACCTGTCACATGCTTAAAAGGACTTACAAATAAAAAATGTCTAAAATGTGTAAAAAAAAAGAAGGCCGACAGGATTCGGTAGCAGTGAGATGCTTCGGGTTCATTTTAACTCAGAGTTCAACCCTCTCTTTATTGAATGTCTCTTCACCTGTGCTCACTGTGTTTAGAGCCACCGTGTTAAATGAGAAGAAATGGCTCAAATAAATCAAACACACAGCATGTGGGCAAACTCAGTGCGCCCCTCGCCCCCACCCCAAACCCCCCGTTATTTGAATGAGTCAATGAGTTTGTTTTTTCTCCCCTCAAGGTCCATGTTGGGGTTACTTATCATTTAAAGAAATTTTTTAGAAGTAAGCTCATCCATCTAAAGCCATTTCAAACTGTGGATTTTAAATAATGTGCAATCAACATTTTTCAGTAAATATATTCTTTTGAATACTCACTGCTGGTGATTTTCCAGCATACAAATATTCAACTATCCATAAAGTAGCAGCCTGTAATTGTACTGTTTAGTTGTATTCCTCCAAGCAGCCTTTTGGGACAGGCAGCAAAATAATGATTTCCAATCAGAGGTTTTGCTGTCTCTGTTGATTAAGTGGAACAATAACTTCTGGGTTTCAGTGCAACAAATAATAGTTGTGACTCTTCAAACTAAAAGTAATACATGCAAAAGGTTGCGCCATCAAAATCACATTTGCATCTTTGGCTACATTTTTAATCAGCTGAAACCTTTTCAGTTTGTTCTTTTTCTAAAGCAGGAAAAATTTGTCTCAGGGCTCAAACAGAAATGTTTGCATTTGTGTTCTGTTGAATCAAACATGACAAAATGTAACTATGTGGAGATCAAACTTCAGCTCAGCCTGGATTGTTATAATGCAGAAAACTATAGTGGAGTGATGACAGGTAGGCGGCCAAGAAACACCAAGAAATAACTCTGGCTAAGCAGGACCCTCCACTTTGACAGACGTAACCGTAGCCAAGAAACAACGTTGGAAAAGGCGGTCAGGGTCCGGGGGTTGGTTGTCACAGTCCAGCCTGCCTCTCAGGAAATGTTTCCTGAGGCCTTGGGGACCAGGTGGGACACTGCTGTTACTAGGCCCTGGTGCTTGTGGGCTAGATGTAGAACCTGGAAGAAGAAGTTGAAGAAGAAATGATAAGGCTTGTGGTTCCACTTAGTACCATTTACTATGATAACGCTGATGATATCTGTAAAGTGAAATCAGAGACTACCTGTTCACCAGGGAAACAAGATCACACTTTCAGCATGATGAGGTAACTGTCCATAATATTGCATGGCTACTGGCTGTCAACAAGAATGACCAAAATGCATGATCATTTAGACAATCTTTATTTAAGCATCAGTTTTCTAAGTGATCCAATTTAGGGTCATGAGGGTGCTGGAGCCTACAAAGAGCAAGATGCCCAGGACAGATCACCAGTCTTTAGAATCACCCATTAACCCAGCATTCATGCCAGATTACCCGACATGGGAGGGAGAACATTCAAACTTTACACAGAAGTGGAGTTTTTTTGTTGGATATTGCAAATTCATGTGTTTTCTTTGCTATTTATGTGACACAGCATGTGAAAAGCCAACCAAACCAAAACCAATGTTTGTTATCCTAACTTCAAATTTTATTTGTTACATACACAATTCGCAGTACAACATGCAGTGAAATGCTTGTCCAAGCAGACAGGCTGCAGGCGAGGCCACGCCATCTCAGGTCTACCCAGTTGCTGTAGAGATCGTTGTGTGTTAACGCAGTGTGCCAAACTGGCAACAACTTCACTGTCCACAATCACTCTCACAGCTATGTCAGAAAAATATGGCTAACTGAACACTTGATGACGCATAAACTGCAAATAAACAGCACATTATTTTGTCTCAGATATTCCCCTGCTCAGCACAGGCACAGGAGTAACCTGTTGAGTCAGCCAGACAACTTTAACACTATGTGAGTTGTGATCAGTGGACTGTTTCTTGATAACCCAGTGGCATTTGTAATTAGAAGTTTGATCATTTACAAATGTGTTACAAGTTACTATTTATCTCTTTGCACTGTTACTAAACCACAGTAATTCAAAGAGTTTACATAGTGTGACATCTTCAAGTTACAAATTTACAGAAAATAAAGAAAGAAATCTGTTTTCACATGACTTAAAAAAATTAATACATTGTGGACTTCAACCTTGGCTAATGATAAATTACCAGAGAGTATTGGGAACATCTTAATCCCCCATCTCACCCCTTAATGTTAATCTTGTTTGAAACGTTAAGCCTTAAATTGAGCTTTCCGACTGAGTTAGGTTATACGGCCTCTACAGATATCACTATAAAATGCAAATATTTCTTTTTCTGACTGCAATGCCACCTGTGTAAAGTGAGCGGACGGACAGAGTTTCTGATATACGTTTTGAATGCCCTGCACACCCACACCAGTGCTGTCAATTACTCTGGCAGACTGGACCTCCATTCAAGTGGAAGATTGGAATTACACGATGTCCCCAAACTTCATCGACCAATTATAATGACAGCAGTGTCTAACAGGTACAACAAACCCCACAGCGGGGTGAATGAAAGAGCAGGTTGTAGATGTGTGTGAAGACCTGTGCAGAAATCTAATGAGGCAACTCGAGTGAAAACAACATTAAAGATATTTAATAATTTATATGCATGAGCAAAGCCGAACGGCACAGGAGACAGGGGTTACACACTTTGTGCACTTCGCGTCTGCTTGTGGAATTAAAGCTTTGTTTGGAGCAAATTATTAGAATGACAACATGTCTCTTTCTTAAATTCAGAACTCCATCCCCATTGTTCTTTGTTCAGATTCAGTTTCTGACCTGAGACAGGTAGCTTTAATATCTGAACACGCACACATCTAAATCTTCAAAGGGACTGCTATAATGCACACAAAAAGTTCAAACTAAGAATCTTAGACCTGCCAAATCAACAACAGGGTTGAAACAACGATGAACATATCAACTCATTTTGAGTAGAACAAAACAAAAGACATTAAAAACTATGAAATAACACATAGGAAACAAAGTTTTTAAGAAAAAGTGTGACATATTTTAAACAAAAACAGTCCATAAGTGCATGCACATTAGTTAATCTGGAAAATTTCAGGAAACTAAAAGTGTCACGGTCCTGAGTCTGTGGACTCAGTGTTTTTCTGTTTGTATTAGTTATCTTTGTTTTCATGATGTGTTTTGATTCTCTTGGGTTTGATTTCTGTCACTGTATCCCCTAGTTTAGTCCACGTCTGTTCAGTTTCCTGTTTTACTTTGAAAGTCTGTGTACTATGTCAATGTGTTGAGTTTTGCCTCCCCTTGTCTTGTCATGTCTGATGAGTCCCAGCTGTGCTCTCCTCCTGTTTCACATTCCCTAATCACCTCAGTATGTATTTAAGCCCTGTGTTTTTCCCTGCCAGTTGTTGCGTCCTCCATGTTTGTTGTGTGTGTGTATCCATGGTCGTCTTCCTTCAGCATCTCCTGTCTAGTTAGTTTAAGTTGTTGTTTATGTATCGTCCAAAGGTGACTCTCCAGCAAATAAAACCGTCGTTTAAGTTAATGTTTTGTCTCCGAGTCCTGCACGTGGGTCCAGCCACTGACAGTCACACAACTCATCGTGACAAAAAGCACAGATGCAAAACTATCAAGAAGTAGAAAAGAAGTGCTAAGACCAAGGAAGACAGGAAAGAGATATTAGATTAGTGAAAACCTGATACCTGCATGTGTATTTTCCACCCTGAAGCATGGAGGAGTGTGATTCGTGTGATTATGGATATCTGGTTTAAGCAGCATATTTTAATTCACAGCAGACACTGATTAACATCTCTCCAAACTTGGAAGCAGAATGATGCCAATTTTTTTCAATATATTGTTTGGTCAGAAGATTTTTTGCATATTTCCTGAATATGAAGGGAAGGCTTGAAGCTGAACAAATACATTTATAATAACAACACCAGCTACATGAGCTGGAGTCATCACAAAAACATGCAAGTCTAATAAAGCATGTGAACAGAAGAAAAAACTAACTTGACTTAACTTAACTTCTGTCTTGGCGATAAAGTCTGTTATTCACTCTATTTTCAGTTTGTTTTTATGTCTAATAAATAGTGGGATGAACATGTAGGTCATAAGATAAGATAAGATAAGATAACCTTTATTAGTCCCACACGTGGGAAATTTGTTTTGTCACAGCAGGTCATATTATTATTGTCATTATTAATTAACTGTCTGTTTTCTGGTCCTGCATGCATAACAAAAATGGATTTACCAGAACCTCTCTTAAGGACAGCACAAGCTCTCCAAAAACAATTGCTGAAGACAGGAGTGAGAGTGACCGTGGTAAAGCTGTGAGTCATAAAATCAAAACAATGTGCACAGTGAGACTTAAAAGACTTAAAAATTATACTGTGGCCATTTCTCAAACAGCCCACATGAATGAAAAAAAATAAGCTCTAACTTATCTTTCAAAATATCCACCCAAACCCTCCCAGAGTCGTCCAGTCACAGCTCCACAATTGTGAGGCACAACATGGAAACCATTTTACTGACACTTAAAATCATTTGGAAAGAAATCCAGACAGAAAACTTCTAATTGCCCAAACACAAACTTGAGCCAAATCAAAACTGAATTGGAGATAGCGGTTACAAAACACCTGCTCTAAAACGTTTCAAACACAGCTCCACCAAATGTAATTTTCTGCAAACATTTTTTATCTAGTACAAGGCTGCCTCCTCACTCAGCAACAAAGTTCGGCTGTCTTGTCAAAGAAGGTTTTCCAGTTTTTTTTGAAAGGAAATCATATCAGGTTCTTTTAGCATTCCTAAATGCCGTGTTCTTGGTTTTTCATTCAAAATACTTCTTTGGAGTAGCACACTGTAAAGGTCACAAATTTGAGATAAAACTTTTGAAAATTCAACTGTAACATCCACCCACACTCTGTGGCTGATGCATTCTACAGTTTAATGCTTCAGTAATTAAGAAAAAAAGCAAAATGTTTTGTTTCCAGATCAAGAAACGATCCAAAGCAAAGCATCTCTCATTGGTTGTGTAGTAATAACTTTTGTGCTTATGAATATATTCATCAGAAGTCTTTTGGGATTTTTTCTTGCTCATCAAGTACATTAATAATGTCTATAATAAAACAAAAAGACTGGCCATAAACCAAGGCAAGAAATTAGCATTATTTTAATAATAAATAGAGAAGATACCAATTGACGTATTTCAGAACCTTTGGCTCTGACTTTGTCAGAGGCCCAGTTCTACTTAACTCTGTGTATTTTATTGATATGTTAGCAGAAAGTTTAACTCTGTACCTGGTGCTCGCAGCGGCAGTCCATTGTCCAGACCTCTGGGTTTGGTGGTGATGAACAGATAGCAGAGGACACACAGAGTGATGATGAAGGCGAGAAGAACCACAGCTGCTATTGAGAGACCCATGAGGGCTCCGAGACTAGAAGACACAGAACAAAGACACACCAGAAAAACACTTCCTGGTTACTGTAGCTCAGAGAGGTAACAATATTGCTGATGGCTAGAAATGTACAGGATGAACAACATCAGGCTGTCAATTTTGGCTCATCCATGGTTACCCAGTTCACACAAACTACCAGACTACTTATTTTGTTGGCCAGTCCTGGTTACAAATTTTGCCATTGTGCTCATATGAGAGGAAAGTTAAACAAAATGCAAACTCTTAAACTAATGTCGCTTGGCACACTGAGTAAGCTGAGATGTAGAGGAGGACAAGGATCATTTACTAGGAGCTCCCCTACAACAAAGTACAAATCATTTATTTCTTTAAGAGATCAATATGGAGGCTAATGTGATGGGGAAATGTCTGCTTGTCTGGTATGTGTACACCTTATCAAGAGTCACTGCTTGAAATTTAGCACTGTCTGTTCTTTTTTATATTTTCTTCTTTGTTCCAATTGTGCATTATTGATAGAGAGTTAAGAAAAATAAGTAATCATTTTGGGTACACCTTCACAATCATCCCTGCTTCTTTTCATCGCATTTTGAACACCTGCTATTTTACTTTCGCACAAATATGGATACAGGCGTTTTGCTTTAAGCACCTGGATGGAGTCTCATGTAGGTCAGAAATTTGAGTTTGGACCACTGCAGACTCCTCAGCCTCATTTTCAGCTCATTCAGTTCTCATACCAACCTGGCAGCAGATCATTATTAGGCACTGATGCTACGTATGCTACGGTTTTGTTAAGTGTCAAACTGTGGGTTCAGAATTTGGCAGTTTTGAATATTTGCAAATTGTTTTAAAAATGTATGTAATTATGAATGCAGAAAAGAATTGTTAGATTTAAATCCACAATACAAAACTATCTGGAAAGCATATGGTTGATTCTGTTCATCTGAATGTAATGTTTTCAACAGTACAGTTTGGACTGTTTATAAGATTGGGGAAACCTGCAGTCAGCTGAGACTGAAGAAGTCACTTGGATGTTTCTCCCATTGAAAACGTTACATTACTACCTGGATGATTGAGCATGCATCAAAATATCTGGAGAGCATCTAACTGCTAATGGTTTGTTTTTCAGTGTGACAATGGTCCCAAACAACTGCCAAAGCCATAGAAACATACCTGAATAGAATAGTGTTTGTTGGGCAGCTTAGATAATGTCACTTCAGAAAAGAATATAGCCCATATGGTTTTCACTGCCCTATGCACAGCCAAGAAAACTGTCCTCATGAACTGGAAAAATAAAAATAATCTTAATTCTAACCAATATAGAAATTATCTATTAGATTACATTAGTCTTGATACAGCCTCTGCCACCACATCAGATCAATTGCTCTGGGCTCCTTTGATCAGCTCCATCACCTAGTGGGGGTGGGGGGTCATAGTTTGGTCCTGCCTTCACTGTTGTGATTGGTGTGGGGGTAGGGACAGGCTTAGGGTGTCGGGGGGTTCCCCGGAGGCATCTTTCTTGGGGGGCTCAACCCGGGGTAGCGGTCATGTCCAATTAGGGGCTCTGTTGGCTCTCAGGTGACGGTTTCCTCGTGGCTGCGTGCAGCGGGGCTAGGGGAGGGTCTGTGCTGACGGATGTGGGTTACTGACCTGGTAGCCTGGCTGCCCCTGGGTGGGTCCGGGATGGGCGTGAGGTTCTGGGGGCGCTCCGTCTCTGGGCTGGGGCCCTGGCCGGGCCTCGGGGGCTTGGGTCCTGGTTGGTGTGTTGCCGGGGTTGTGGGCAGGTGGGTGCATGGGGGCCCAGCCCTGGCGCAGGGTGCCGCCGGTGTGTCGAGCCACCTGAGGGGCTCTTCAACTGGTGAGGGAGGTTGTCACATCTTGCAGGAGCTTTCCTCTCTTCAGGAGCTCTCTCTGCAGGAGGGGGAGATACAGGAGAGGTGGAGGAAGATCTCAGCCTGGGTGTTTATTGTCTTATGTAGTCTGGAAGATGAGTGGATGGTGGGGTGGGTGCAGTTTTCTCTGTGGTGGGATTGGGTGGACTGTCCCGGGCTCTGTGGGGCCGGGAGGCGCTGCTGCACTGGGCCCCGGTCTGGATGGGCCTGGGCCCCCTTTCCCTGGCGGGTCGCGGAGTATGGGAGTGCCTACTGGGGTCAGCGGGGGAGCTGGCCCCAGGGAGGGGTCACTTGCCCCTCCCTTCCTTCCCTCCCCATCTCCATCTGCCTCCCTCTTCCCGCTCCACCAAAACCACCCACACATGCAGGACCTTGGAGTAGGGGTATGTCACCAGGGTGCAGAGGAGGCTACACCCCCCCTCTGTCCCCTTCTGGCTGCCTCTGCCTCAATTTTATCCCACAACTTAGACATTCACATTATTCACACTCTCATTACACATACATATAGGATCTTGGGGGTGGGCACGATACACGGATTCCAAAAGACCATCAGGGTGTACACCCCACCCCTGGCGTCGTTGCCCACCTCTCAATGTTAAATACACGTAGACATTGAGGGCTATCAGGAGGGACTATGCGCTTACCTGCTGCTCTCTGGCAGGTAGCTCCATGCCCTCCTGGGTTTTAAATGCACCTTAGAACACACATGCATCAACACTACAATGAGCGGGTGGAGGGAGGTTTGGAGTCTTCTCTCACCCCCGTTCTCTGCGGCCTGCTGGAGCGGGGGGGCTAGAAGGAGGAGTTGGCCGTCCAACTGCGGTCTGGAGTGTGGGGCCTCCCTGCTGCTGCGGAGTCAGGGCGGTCTGCCTCCCCCCACCGCAGGGAAAAGGGTAACACCACCTGGGTCTGGGTGCAGTTCCCCCCTCCAGGGGCAAGGGTACCTAGACCCGGTTCGTAGAGTAAGCTTGGGGAGTGTGATCGTGTGTACAGCGTCTCTTTATGTCTGTCTCCACGTTGGTTGAGTGTGGAGTAAGTGCATATGAGAGCATGAGGGTGGGAATGGATGTTTGTATCTGTGTGTGCCTGTATGTCTGTGTCTATATGTCAGGTTGGGTGTCAGGCGCCACCTCTCTGGGGACATCTCAGGCCCTCCAAGGTTTGGAGGTCTATCTCCCCCCACCACCACTTCCCCTGCCAGTGGCGGACTCCCTCAGACATCGGTGCGTTGGTGGTTCTTTGTGTCCGGGGATGGGCGTCCAGGTACACACCGGCTCACTCCTTGGCGGCCGCTTATCGGGGCCTGGAGCCTGGGGCTCACTCGGGCCACTTCGGAGGTGGGGTGCCCCCGGCCACTCGGCTTGGGGCTCGGTCACTCAGGCGCAGCTGGCTGCCGGCGGAGCTCACGGGCGCGTAACTGCAACTCCCCCTGGCTTCTGCTCCGCGGCTGCTGAGTGAGCCCTCATCTGGGACTCTCCTCAGATCTTTCTGGGACAGTGGCGCGGCTGCCCCTCTGTTGGTCTTCCTTGGTCTCTTGTGTTCTGGGGGCCTCTGGATGTCTGGAGTTTTGATCTCCTCCATACCTGCTTCATGCCCTGGAGGACGGGGCTGTGGCCCCCCCACACCCTCTAGCAGATCATTACATGAAGGAACCTTTTAAAAAAAAAAAAACAAGCACGTCCATGCTCACAGGTGTACACACGGGTGATCACACCCACAAACTACACCCTTTTTGGCTCCTACCTCAAAGCACACTGTGTTCTGTTGATCTTATGTGCTGCACAATAATGTTTAATATTTAGTATTTACTGTCATATTCCCATATATCATTGTGATGATGTTTATTCTATTACTCTTGTTCTCTTCTGCTTATTTTCTTTTTTCTTTCTCAACAGGTGATCCAGGTGATTGATATATGCATTTTTTATTTCTTTTTTTTTTCCTGCTCATTCTGTTGGTTTTTGTCTTTTGCCCTTCTCCCCCGTCCCTCTTCTCAGCTGTTTCTCTTTCCCTCTTTCTTTCTCCCCTTCTTTCCCCCAGTCAAGTCTGTCCCGTATTCAGCAAGTGAAAATAAAATAAACAATAAAAGGTGAATCAAATGGACCATTACGGCAAGGCTGGGATGGTCAATTTGGTAAAGTAAATCTGTTGGGCATCTTTCTTTGCCTTTAGACAACAATTCTGATGGCAAAAGAGCCAAACGGGACAGGCAAAAAAAAAGAAAAAAAAGAAAAGAAAAACCAATAATAGCCTCCCCATGTGATTTTCCTTTATTTTTTTGGCCTTCTTCTTAATGCATTCTGTTAAGGACTTATTGAACCTATTATTAAACCTATTGCATTAAACCTATGAGACACAAGCAGAGTGAAAAAAGGACTAATTCTGAGAAACAGCAAATGCAATAAAATTCACTAATTCAGAATACATGTAGCCTCTGCTTATGCACGCTATAAAGCAGTGACTCTGAATCTCAAACTTAACCTCACAGCACTGTTAATATCAGTACCATGGTTAATAATAATGGATTGGATTTCTATAGCAGTTTTTAAGGCACCCAAAGCGCTTTACAATGCCACTATTCATTCACTCTCACACACTGGTGGAGGCGAGCTACAGTTGTAGCCACAGCTGCCCTGGGGCAGACTGACAGAAGTGAGGCTGCCATATTGCGCCTCACACCAGTAGGCGGTAGGGTAAAGTGTCTTGCCCAAGAACACAACGACCAGGACACAGAGCCCAGGGATCCAACCGGCGACCTTCCGGTTAAGGATGCGCGTCCCAACCCCCTGAGCCACGGTCGCCCCTGGTTAAAACCAGTTATGAGGTTACTGAGGTCTGGACCTCACAATTAAAGTTTCTGCAGTAAAAACTGCCGTGAGGCGTTGACTTTGATGGAAAATATGACCTTATAGCTCATGAAAATCAGAAATACAATGTCTTAAATTATGAGAATAATTCCTTAAGATCATAAGACCAAAATGTCCAACATCAGAAATGTATATGCATTTATACAGGCAATACTTCGCTTGGGCTTCTTTTTCACAAATTATTTGTGGCAGTTCTGAGGTGTTACTGAACCTCAGGTTAAATTGATAAGGTACCAGCCTTCAGCTCGTCTACATTTATGAGTCAGGTGTTTTTCATCTTCCTTTTAACAATACCCCACAGAGAATCTGTCACGGCTGCACAGCAGTCGTGTGGTGAATTGAGAAAAGGATCCAAGATGCAGGTACCGGCTGGGGTGCGAGTGAAAATTTATTTGCAGAGGTGATAAAGTGACAAAACAGGAAGAGCAGAGCGGGGAGTAAACAAACCTAAACTGGGAAAACTAAAGAACAAAACTTAAACCAGACACTCACGGGAGGAGGAGCGAAATGCACAAAGAGAGATGGCAGAGAGACGCAGAATGAATACCAGGTAACAGAATAATGCAGACTGACATGGAGTTAAACAGACGACGCAACAGAGAGCACAGGAAAACACAGGGCTTAAATACACGGGGAGTAATCAGGGAATGGGCCACAGGAGGGAGACACAGCTGGGAGCAATAAGGCTAACGAGACAGGGGAGAGGTAAAACTGAACACACTGACATGAGACATGAACTTTCAGAATAAAACAGGAAACTAACAGACACAGAGAACCAGACCGGACACTGAACTTGACAGGCAGACTCATGAGCAGACACAATAACACCATGGACAGACAGAGGGAACACAGAGAAGTGGAAGCAGGCAGGCAAAGAACAGAAACCTAACAAATGGCAAAATCACAACAGAATACACACTCTGAATGAACAAAAGCATAAGGAACACAAAACACTGAGTCCTCAGACTCAGGACCATGACAGAATCGAAAGGGTTCAGGTCCTGCTACTTGGCTGGCCATGCACAAGCACAGTAATAACATGGTCAGCAATGGCTGGAAATGTCACACTGGACTTCAAACAGCTTAGATTCAGTGCCTTTTCCTCCAGACTCTAGGATTTCCAAATTTAATCAGCCTGCCCAAATTCTTGAATAGATTTTTCTTGACAATTCTCAAGGCTGCGGTCTTTCCTGTAGCTTTTGTACATTTTCCTACCAACGTTCCATTAATGTGTTTCAATACAGCACTCCACAAACAGCTAGCCTTTTCAGCAATGACCTTCTGTGGCTTACCCCCCGCCCCCACCCCTGCAGAGCGTGTCAGTGAGCATTAAATAATTAACTGAAAGATTCTAATGTTTACCTCTGCCGATCCATAGAAGCCTCACCCACCTTTTGTCCAAACTGTCTGTTTATTAGTAGCAGCCAGTCAGAGTAAGGCCTTAAAGGGGGGAGGAGCTAAAATGGCTCATTGCAGACAAACGTTGAACGGAAAGGCAGCATCAAACCCAAGAGTGCAAGAAGGAAAATGTGGAGTTGAAAATTAGCATCATATGTCCCCTTTAAGTTTGTTTTTATTTATGTTAGTTAATGGCGTAGCAGGAACTCACAAAATGTGTGGGATTGCACGTGTTGCCCACCCACCAGGCTCTAGCAGCAAATCACCACTGGAAGGTGGCAGTGACATTTTATTTAATATTTGGGAGATGCATTTTCCATGTTAATGTAAAATGTATTAATGCAAAATCCACATGTTAAACCCGGTTTTGATGCAGAGTCAAATAGAAATAATAATTTTTTTTTAAAAAGAGCTGCCTCTAACGCAAGGATGTCAAACTCTTTTTGCACAGTGGCCCACATACAGCTCACTTTGATCTTAGGTGGGCTGGACTTAAGATCAAAGGGAAACTCCCCTTTCTCTCGGTGTACGGAGGTTTAACTGCACTTTAATCTCTGAGACATCGCAATATAAGAAAAAGAAGTCAACAGAAGTGCAGTGTCAACTGTATGATAAAGAAATGCTGTTTTAGTTGATAAAATTAATCTGTCTGTGCAACTCTTTGGGCTTCAACTGAAATCAATGTGTAGAGAAAAGGTTCTGGTAGTTCATTTATTGAAGCAAATGATTTATGTAAATATTTATATATTTTATTTATTTATTTGTTTCAATTTGAATACACTGTAAACAATGTCTATTGTTTTTTGTTAATTGTTAATCTATTACTTTATTACTGTTGGTGTGTATAAATGGAAAGTGTTTGTCAGCAGAACAAGCTGTAAAATTTATGAAAATATTGTTAAAAATGTATGCCCTCCTTCACGTTTTCCAAAGATGTCCAGCGGGCATCTTGCCCAGGCTTTTTCTGGCCCCCAGGCCTTTACGTTTGACACCTCTTCTCAAAACTTTTCTTTTTCAACTGAAACACGTCTTTAAAAAACACCTTTGGATGTGCCCCTCGAAACCTGAAAAGGTGCCTCTCAGTTGGAAACACTGTTTATGCAGAACATTTATAGTTAATTAACACATTACATAATTAATTGCAGCATCATGAAAATGCCAGTATATGTATATATGCAGTGTATGCAGGCAGAATGTGAGAACTGATGAAAACCACCATCTTTCCTAATTAACATTTTACTTTACTGTCTGAGAATCCAGAGTATAGAATGTACTTGAAGTAAAAAAAAAAAAAAAAAAAAAATCACAGAATAGAAGCCTGATTATTATTCTCTGTTCTCTCCCCCACACTAAAGACTACAAGAACATTTACTACATTCTCATATGAAGGAACAAGATGTCCTAAACATTCGATTTTTGCACCTGAGCAGCAGAGTATGCGAGTTATGCTCTCTGTTTCCTGCATGATGATATGAATGCATACTCTGTGGCTTAAAAGTGTTAAAGCACCAGTGTTTCACTGAAATTCTTATTACATATAATGACATATAATGATGCAGAGTAGCCATATGGTGTCCGCTGTTGGCCAGTTTCACTGACCTTAACTCCCACAGACATGAAAGCATGGATAGATTTTACACATACACAGCTACTGAGATTTTTGTGCGGAACAGGTGATGTTGCACTCTCTTTTGATGATGTTCTTTTCCAAGGTTTAGGTATGTGAATCTCCCCACTGTTGAACAATGGAGGATAATGTAATATTTTACTGTCAAATATTTTAAAAAAGGAAATAGAAAAATAATGGGCTATGAAATATGTTACATTAATTTTGAGAACAAAATAAGAACATAATCACAAATCTTAAATACCCAAAATAGGAAAACTGAAACATGACAATATGGCCCCTCTACATCCCTACTGGCATTGCAAGAGTGTCTAGGTGCTTGGGCTTAATTGACAATTGTCCACAACTTGAATTGCCTATGGCAACTTAATATGGCCACCATGCCATGCCAGTCATGCTCTCTTGGTTGCAGTTGACACAAAGCCCCTGTTTTCCTCCGGGGTCAGCATCCATTTTATGTTGTGGCTTATGAGTCATAACACAAATTGCAGAAATGATCCAATTATGTATAATAACCCTGGGGGCAAATTTTGGTTTAACCATATCTCTTGAACATCAAGCATAGAGGGGCCCCTGAGCACAAAAAACAAAACAAACAAACAAACAAACAAACAAACAAACTCAACAGTTCTAATTTACTGTTTTAGAAGTTACATCCGATTTGAACATTTACACTTTTTTTTCTTATATTTTTATTTCCGTGTTTCTGATTTCAGTTTCAATTTATTTACTTTAAATGATTAATTACAGTATGCGCGTGCATGCCTGAGAGCAGCGCATAAGTCATTAATTTATCTTCCATCATTTGCTTGCTTGTTTGTGGTACACCTTCATAATTTCCTCTGCACCGTATTGCAGTTAAAACTTCAGATTCATTGAAATTCGTCTCTGATTGGAGTTAAACAGACACGAGACGCAAAATGTCATCAGCAAGTTGGCTCTTAAATACAAAGCACTAATAGGAACACTAAATGATTCTGCGCTTTACAACCCATCCACGCGTTTACCTTATATTTCCCTCTGCGGTTCTGTTTAATCCAAGAGATGCCAGAAAACTGGCATCGCATGCTTCCTGCTCTCACTGCGCTCTGGAGATTGCCTGATACATGTTGATTTACATCAATGTCATGTACCATCTATAAATCGGAAAATTCTATGAAACACTCATCAGTGATTTAAGAGTTTACATGCTCTTACCTCAGCCACCACATGTATCCATATTCGTAAGGGAAAAAGCTGTTGGGGTCAGCGCAGCAGTACTTCAAGTCACTGAACCCGCAGCAGTAGAGTGCCGTGGTGTCACCGTCCGCTTTCGGACACGTGAAGTTCTCCACGAGCACGTTTTCTTCGGTGTAGTAACTCTCGCAGTCCGAACTCATGTCAGACGTAAACTGCGCGCACTCGGAGAGCCAGATGCGCGGTGATTAAAACCCGGTTTCATTCCGTCCATTTCCCACTGCCGCAACTTCTCATCACCGTCAAACAGTGTGATCCAGAAGCTGTACCGCACTCACACTCCCTCTCTATCTCCCCCACCCTGTCGTCATGGTACACAGTACATTCGTATAATCCGATCCCCGATATCTTTAACTAATCTATGTTAATGATCAACTACATTACCTAAATGATACATTTGGAAAGATTTACCTAATTAAGTTGCAGTATGCATTCAGGAAGCAGGCAGCTGTTGACCACATATAAAGACAATTCAAAGCTGAGGGCTCTGCCCTCATGGCACAGGTGACAATCAAGTGCGCCAAGCACGTGCCAGATGCATGTCTCTTGTCATCTTGCGACCATAAGCACAGTGGTGGGCTAGGTGAATTGGAAACAATGCATTAATGTGGCAATCATGACCAATCTCCTTCTTACGGCTTTCCTGGTCTGGAAATGCCGTGTGAAAGCGTTTTACATCAAATTAAATCTATCGTTTAATCATTTTAACATGAAAGTAAAGCACGATAGCGCTACGATACCAAAACTCTTCTGTAAAAGTGCTAAAGAGACCAAGGTCACAGGGGCGCCTCCAGAATTTTGTTTATAGGCGTGCAGATATGGGGGCCCCTACAAATATTATGGTGGTTTAATAAAAATGGAATTTCCAGTTTTATTATGCTGCTGTCAAATATAGGTTACTTGAAAAATGTGGAAAAAAAGAGAAAAATAAAATAATTATCCATCTAGTTTATTTCCTGCTATTAAAATTGATATCATTATAAAAGTCACCTTTAATAATGCAAAATTGTATCGAACATTTAATATTTTAAAACTGAAGTGCTGACTTGTGTGACATGGTGTGTTACCCAGCTGGAAGCAGCCATTATGAGCTGGTAAACTGTGGTCATAATAGGATGCACATGGTTACAACAACACTGAGACTGTGCCCTTCAAACCATGATTAATTGCAATTAAGGGACGTCAAAGTGTGCAGAAAAAAAAAATTCCCCACATCACAATCAGCGGCCTGGATTGTTGACCCCGGGCGGGTCCATGGATTGATGCTGTTGTCTGTGTTGTCAAGCCTACTATCTGCAGCAGTCTTTAAAAGTCCATTTTTATTTAGCCTCTGCCCACTGCAGACTCAGGCTTCTGTTTGTGGCTGACATAGTCTTTTGTTTTTTAAGCCCATGCTTCACAAGACTGGATGGATTTTGCATGTGGAGAACCTTTTCTGTTCAGCACTTATGTAAAGTGGACTTACCTTTCTGTCAGCTCCAACCAGTCTGGGCATATCTCCAATGACCTCTGTCACCTTTTCTTTTCTTGACAATCCACAAAACTGATGATTTTAGGCATAACACACCATACAAAATTGTCACTGTTACGTCATTGCTTCCCAGTGGTCTCTTGTTTTACTATGTGTTATATTTGAACCTGCCTTTTGTCTCACTTTTTTTTGTCTCTTCAAATTTCAGCAGATCTGTATGAGCCATGACTAAAATGTTGGTTCATTCTGTCACACTGATGATCCCTTATAAAAATCTCCATGACTTGAAAAAAAATGGAAGGACTGCAGTCCCACTCTACATCTTGAGTTGATTTAAATGCTGTTACTATCTATCCTCTTCACTTCTTCACTCTGAATGGAGACATGAGAGACAGCAAGTGATTTCTTTCACAGCTACAAGCTTCTTTACCTGGCATTCAGAGGGCACTTGGTGCACTCATCCTAATCATCAAGCCCTCACATTGTTCTGAATTGACATGACAATCTTTTGGCCACTGAAAATTGAGAGCTTTATGCATAGATATGAGTATCCACACATCAGTCCATTTACTCCATTATTTATCTAATTCAGAGTCATGGGAGCCGTAATTGGACTTAAGACAGAAATGCTCTCACATACACATCTATGGTCAATTTAGAAAAATCACAAATTAGCGTAACAAGCATATCTTTGGAGAGTGGGAAGAAGCCGAAGACAGAGCACATGCAGGCACAGGGACAACATGCAAACTCAACACAGCAACGTCCAAGCTAGATTCAAACCCAAGACCTGCTGATGTAAGGCAACTGTCACATCTGCACTGAATAAAAAAGGAAAACCACTCCAATGCTCCAGCTCAGTCACTTTAGTCTGTTTTTCCTCCTCGTCGAGCAGAACAATCCTTTAGAAATCAAGTCAAACGCTTCACCTTTAAATACATTTGACTGATTAAATTAATCATTAATACACATTGTAAAGTTTATTTGTACAATTTCCTGAAGCCTGGTATCAGATCTAGGAAATAATATTTTATAGGTACACTTCTAGATGAGTTACCAGACCATTGGACAGTGTTTTGGAAAAATTATAGGAATAGAACTTTATGTAAGCTTCATATTTTTGTGATCAACATTTTTTGTTTGTTTTTTTAACATTAGTGACCAAATGCTAAATGAACACTCCTGTGATAAACCTTTAATACAGTAAAACTCACATTATCTTGAGGCGTTTGCCTTCAAAATGATTGGAAAGGCACGAACATGGTCAAGAGGTGCATTTATTTGTTTTACCCTCAGACTTTTATACAAGCCAACTGATTTTGGGAGAGGACTCATCCACTCTGCCATTAGAAAGACTGCAGTTTTATGAAACTTCTCCATTGGCTTTATTTTTAAACAGAATTTCTAAATCCATCTTTTGTGTTGAGTCTTTGCTATGAACCCAGCAGTTATTGAAGATCTCTGTAGGGAGAACCTGTTGTATGGGCGACCAACTCAGCTGCACTTATCAATTAATGGGCAGACAGAAGGTTGACAAGAAAAAGTATATAAAACCCACTCAAAGTCTGCCAAACATTATTTCAAGGACTCAAAACACAGACACACACACAAAGAACTATGCGCGTCAAGCACAGCATACTGGCAACATGTGTTATGGGGGCTTTTCTCTGTGGTAGGTACAGACAGATTGTTCAGAATTAAGAGACAAATACTGGAAGAAAACTAACTTTAAAAACATGCTCCAAAACAGCAAGGTTCACTCTTTATCACAACAGAGACAGGTCTCTGTTTCTACTTGTTAAGATGTGCATGGAATTAAATCCAGATATAAAACTAAAAAAGAAGAAGCAGGAGGACAGAAAAAGCACATCTTTTTAAGATTGATATGAAATCTACTATGAGGAGTCCGTAAGGATAAAGACAAACTAAATCCAACTAAGTTCTTAATCATTTAACAAACACAAAAGAGGGCTTAACAAAAAGCTAACAGGAGTGAGGAGAAGAACAGGATGATTTATACATATGAGAGTAATCAGGGAAATAGAGACAGCAGGGTAAGGAGACACAGCTGCATTTAATCAAGACCACTTGTTTGCAAAAGAGTGAGCCCCCTGGTGGGCTGCGAAGTTACTGTAGGTGGGCCACAGTACTAACAGGAATTCAGTTTAAAATGACTCACATGTACGTACAGTGAGATATTTATCTACTATTAATATATGTATTGATTGATATAAAACTTAAACAAAAACTGTTAAAATTTGTGATATTACTCATTACTCCGATTCTAAATTTGCTGCTGTTATATTGAGGTTTGTGTGTAGTAACAGATGGGTCACATAGTGGCCTGGGTAGCATTAGCAATTTATAGCCAACAGCCTGTGTTGTTTATGTTTTTTGAATAAAAAAGGCAAAACATCAGTTTCACTTGTCTTTTAATTAGAGTGAAGATTTAAGACTGGGTGGGCCGCTTGGGACTTTCTGGTTCTTGAGTGGCCCACAGCACTCTTGACTTTGGGGATGGCTGATCTAAACAATGGGACAGGAAGCAAAACACATAAAATTCAAAGAGAAATGATTGATAATACTGATTGCTTCTTTTATATCACATTTCTTCTCTGCTTGAGCACCCAAAGTGATTCATACTAAAAGCCATTTTCACTCATACAAATACTTTCTTCCATTCCCAAGTGCTTTCTATCTAACATTACCACTGTGATGAGAAACTAGGCATTCAGTGCTCGAGGATACTTGAGCAACACCTGTGGTAGGTACAGACTGGAACAGACTGGCATAGAACCACTAACCTTCTGATTAGTGACTCTACCTTCTGAGCCACGGCCACGCTGATACCAAATAAGGAAATGCTGAAACATCAAATTTACATACAGGATAATGCTCAAACTGAACAGAGGGCAAAGAATACTATAGAACTACTGAAAAAATCTGAACCTAACAAAAAGCAAAACTGTGAACAAAGAATTTTGAAGCATTTTGAACAGCTTGCAGGTGTCATATTAGATCACAGCCAACTTATAAAGACATGCAATAGTCTAAACGAGAGGAAATAAAAGTGTGTATTACTCTCAAAGTCATGTGGTAGGAGGAAGGCTCTGACCTTAGTGAGGAGCCTTAGTTGAAAGAAGTTTGTCTTAACTACAGAGCTAATCTGTTTATTAAATTTTAAAGCACGGTCAAAAATCACGATTCCTTACAACTGGATGACAGAAAGAGGCTAAGAGACTGTTTTGATGAGAGTTGTTATACAAATGTGTCTAGCCTACATTACAATAGAAGATCTCTTAAGATTTTTTGGACCTAAATAAAAGGAAAGATCCTGTCAAATTCAAGAGCACTGCATTCCTGAATATATGCTCCTCTGAAGTAACAATCTCAGTGAAACACTCATTAAATGACTTTTAACTCGATCAACTGGTCAAACTTTATGGATTTTTCTATATTTTCTTTTACTGACATAGTGTGATAATTAGCTTTAAGAGTTTTAAATAATGAGTCAGCACATGTACAAGTAATGCCTTTGAGCCAAAATGGGTTTGGTTTTTTTGCTACTCTTGGCACACAGCAGCCCAGTTTCCTAGCGTTTAAGTCTTTTGTTTTCAAGAGGCAGCCAATCAGAAGAAAGCTGAACTAAAAGGAGAGGTGTCATAAAGAAAAATGAGCTGAAGCTACTTGTTTCGAACAGGAGAAGTGTACAGCTTCCCAAAGGTCCATTATAGTACAAACAAGGGCTGCAACTAACTGCAAGAGAACCCCCACAAGACTAAAATATGTAAAGTAAAAAGGAACGGCATGAACTAAACTAACAACAATCAGTCATTATCAAAGACAATGGTTAATAAATAAAAAACAAAAATACATTTTAATTTGAATGATATCAGCACTTGCAGCTTGTGGACAGCTTGTACCTCTCAGAGGGTAAAAGCTACCTCAGCTTCTTGTTCTACACTTGTGAATGACTGCAAAGTTGATTTGAAACATGCCAGACAAGGTAATGAAAGACGGTGAAAGACTAGATCGTCTCAGGGTTCAAAAATAAGCGAAAGAACTTTAAAATCAATTGGCAGCCAACCAAGTAACAAAGGACATCGACTGTGTAAATAGTGCTCTCTAGTCTGTTGTGAACCTGTAAATAAAATTTTGCCGCTGTTCTGCTTTATCTGAGAATTTTACTACATCCAAGCTCTGATGTCTAAAATACGTTTGAAAGGGCATTGATTGGTCTTATGTCACGAGGACCCAGGCGCATAAAGCATTGGATCAAAATATGATGTACTGCCAGTGCTAATGGTAAAGGTTCAGAGAAAAGCCAAGGCTTTTAAGCAATGATGACATTTTCTTTATTTATTTTTGTTGTGCATTTGGCTTTATGTATGTAAACTAGTCAGCTACTCTGACCCTGCCACAGCACTCTGTGCAACAGTCTGCTAGTATTATACCATCATTTTGTTTCAAACTTGGTTTCAGTTTGCATTTTCATGCTTTAGCTCATGGAAAATTATTGTGTCAGAGTAGGCAAACAGCATAATTATAGTCTTTGACATAACATCACGTCCTCAGTCTTCAAATAACCTTTGTGAATAGATGAGACCTCAGTAGCGTATAAAAATATTCAGTTTCCTACACTGTTTAGTTCAAATCAGTAACGCTCACCTCAAAATCCTAAAACTGGTTATCATGCAGGAACGTTTACATAAGTCATGGAAATGTGAATAAAGTACTTAATGAATTAATAACGTTACCATATAGAGAGCAAATCAGTGAGAGGGTCGGATAACATTTTGTGGCAGTATTCATAACACTGATCATCCTGATGGGGGCACCATACCTAAAGGGCAAAATTTTGCATCCATGTGCTGACACAGTCGAAGTGGATAAGCTTGATGGTGTTTGGTGTTTTGATGTTAAAGAAATTCACTGTTATAAAAATAAAAGAAAGAGAATCACCGGTTTTGTTATAACGTAAATGAGGATACATGCTGCAGGCTTAGAGCATGTTTCACTTATTTTCAAGCATTCATAGAGTTCTTTTCCTTGCCTTTCTCTTCATGGCAGTCATTAGATGGGTTTGACTTTGAACTTCGAACTGGTTTATTGTGCGCAGTATCAAGCAATGAGGGACTACAAAACTCAGTGAGGGCTTTCTTTGAGAAAATGTTGCAATATTTACATTTTTCACCTTCAAAGGGGATTTTAATTTATTCTGACCTTCCTTCCACAAAGACTATGTTGTTACATTTAGATTTGATAAATTCTGAATTTTTTTTATTATTCTCCTCATAAAACAGTGTTCAAGACAAACTTTAGTTAATTAAGTTCACCAAATAACATCAGAAAACTCTTCTTTGTGTATTTCTCCCCTCAAAATCATGCTCACTCAACTTAGTTTCCCTTCATAGTATCCCCACGGTTGTTCACACCTGACCACCAGTGGTTTTGCTCTCATCAGTGGGATCATTGTTCATTTTAAAAGTGGACAATGACCTGAACCACTTCAACTATCAGTAGTTATCAGACCCATATACAGTTTCACCCCCCTCCTCATTCTAGCAGGTTCTATGGGCTGTAGTAATTCACTGTAATCAATAATTAGAAAAAGGAGCAGCACAGTGGCTGTGTGAAGGAGTGCAAGCGGAAGTTCACTTGTTCAGTGCTGTGAACAACTAGCAGATTGAGTTTCACAACATGTGCGAGCTATGGGGCGGGGAGACCTTGTTAAATTTCTTTCCCGATTTCAGAAAAACACATGACCGGCAGGACTACCAGAGCACCTTGCAGCGATATGCCATTCCATTTAAAGTTCGTGGGCCCTTCATCAGTGAGTCAAAGCACACCTGCAGGGTCTGTAAGGGCTGTTTGACAGAGAATCAGAGTGATGGAGCACTGCACTAGATTACCTGACATCCACAATCACTGAAATCCAACTGAGATGGCTCAGGATGATTTGTAACAGGATGTGAATGAAAACAACAAGAGGTCAGAAAATGTGGAAGTTCCTTTAGGACGGCTTGATAATGTTCATGTGATGCATTGTATTGTATTGAATGTATTTTGCATTGTACTATGCAAAATACAACACTTAAAGTGTGTGTATGTATGTATATATATATATATATATATATATATATATATATATATATATATATATATATATATATATATATATATATATATATATAAAACACCCAGCACGCCCCTGCGGGCGGTTTATCCTTCAAGCTCGGGTCCTCTACCAGAGGCCTGGGAGCTTGAGGGTCCTGCGCAGTATCTTAGCTGTTCCCAGGACTGCGCTCTTCTGGACAGAGATCTCCGATGTTATTCCCGGGATCTGCTGGAGCCACTCGCCTAGCTTGGGAGTCACCGCACCTAGTGCTCCGATTACCACAGGGACCACCGTTACCTTCACCCTCCACATCCTCTCCAGCTCTTCTCTGAGCCCTTGGTATTTCTCCAGCTTCTCGTGTTCCTTCTTCCTGATATCGCTGTCATTCGGAACCGCTACATCGATCACTACGGCCGTCTTCTTCTGTTTGTCTACCACCACTATGTCCGGTTGGTTAGCCACCACCATTTTGTCCGTCTGTATCTGGAAGTCCCACAGGATCTTAGCTCGGTCATTCTCCACCACCCTTGGGGGCATCTCCCATTTTGACCTCGGGACTTCCAGGTTATACTCGGCACAGATGTTCCTGTACACTATGCCGGCCACTTGGTTATGGCGTTCCATGTATGCCTTGCCTGCTAGCATCTTGCACCCTGCTGTTATGTGCTGGATTGTCTCTGGGGCATCTTTACACAGCCTGCACCTGGGGTCTTGCCTGGTGTGATAGACCCCAGCCTCTATGGATCTTGTGCTCAGAGCTTGTTCTTGTGCTGCCATGATTAGTGCCTCTGTGCTGTCTTTCAGTCCAGCTTTGTCCAGCCACTGGTAGGATTTCTGGATATCAGCCACCTCCTCTATCTGCCGGTGGTACATACCGTGCAGGGGCCTGTCCTTCCATGATGGTTCCTCGTCTCCCTCCTCTTTCTTGGGTTTCTGCTGCCTGAGGTATTCACTGAGCACTCGGTCAGTTGGGGCCATCTTCCCAATGTATTCTTGGATGTTCCTTGTCTCATCCTGGACTGTGGTGCTGACACTCACCAGTCCCCGGCCCCCTTCCTTCCGCTTAGCGTACAGCCTCAGGGTGCTGGACTTGGGGTGAAACCCTCCATGCATGGTCAGGAGCTTTCTTGTCTTTATGTCAGTGGCTTCTATCTCCTCCTTTGGCCAGCCTATTACCCCAGCAGGGTACCTGATCACGGGCAGGGCGTATGTGTTGATGGCCCGGATCTTGTTCTTACCATTCAGCTGACTCCTCAGGACTTGCCTGACCCTCTGCAGGTACTTGGTGGTTGCAGCCTTTCTAGCGGCCTCTTCATGGTTCCCATTTGCCTGCGGGATCCCCAGGTACTTGTAACTGTCCTCTATGTCTGCAATGTTGCCTTCTGGTAGTTCAATCCCCTCAGTTCTGACTACCTTCCCTCTCTTTGTTACCATCCGACTACACTTCTCCAGTCCGAACGACATTCCAATGTCATTGCTGTATAGCCTGGTAGTGTGGATCAGTGAATCGATGTCTCGTTCACTCTTGGCATACAGCTTGATGTCATCCATGTACAGGAGGTGGCTGACAACTGCTCCGTTCCGTAGTCGGTATCCATAGCCAGTCTTGTTAATGATCTCACTGAGGGGGTTCAGGCCTATGCAGAACAGCAGTGGGGACAGAGCATCTCCTTGGTAGATCCCGCACTTGATGGTAACTTGTGCTATGGGCTTGGAGTTGGCCTCTAGTGTTGTACGCCACATCCCCATTGAGTTCCTGATGAAGGCTCTTAGGGTCCCATTGATCTTGTACAATTCTAGGCATTCCAGTATCCAGCTGTGGGGCATTGAGTCATAGGCCTTCTTGTAATCAATCCAGGCAGTGCACAGGTTGGTCAGTCTGGTCTTGCAGTCTCGGCTGATTGTTCTGTCTACCAGTAGCTGGTGTTTTGCGCCTCTGGTATTCTTGCCAATTCCTTTCTGTGTCCCGCTCATGTATTGACCCATGTGCCTGTTCATCTTAGCCGATATGATGCCTGACAGGAGCTTCCATGTAGTACTGAGGCAGGTTATTGGTCGGTAGTTGGAGGGGACCGGTCCCTTCTTGGGGTCCTTGGGGATCAGGACCGTCCGGCCTTCAGTTAGCCATTCCGGGTGTCTCTCGTTAACTAGCAGCTGGTTCATTTGTGCTGCCAGACGCTCGTGGAGTGCAGTCAGCTTCTTCAGCCAGTAGGCGTGAACCATGTCGGGCCCTGGTGCTGTCCAACTCTTCATACTGGAGACCCTTTCTTGGATATCTGCCACTGTGATGGTTACTGGACCCTGTTCAGGGAGGTCGCTATGGTCTGCCCTCAGATCCACTAGCCACTGAGCATTGCCGTTATGGGTTGCATCCTTCTCCCATATGCTCTTCCAGTATTGCTCCGTCTCCAGCCTTGGTGGTGCTGTTCTCTTATTGTTCCCTTGCCACTGAGAGTACACCTTTGCTGGTTCTGTGGAGAACAGCTGGTTTATTCTCCTCAAGCGGCTGGCCAAGGCTGTGAGTCTTTGCTTGGCAGTTTCCAAGGCCTCAGGTATGGACAGCTTGCTGTATTTCTTAGGCACCTTATTCGTCGCACCTTTCTGCAACTCCGTTAGTTGGCTAACCTCCCTCCGTGCTACTTTGATCTTGCCCTCTAGCCTCCTTCTCCATGGAGAGTCAGCTTCTCCACTTGTAGCCAAGCATCTCACTGATCACTGCTGCCGTATTGTAGATCAGCTTGTTAGTGTCGGTAATCGTGGTTGTAGGTATTGCCCGTAGTGCTGCATTAACATCATCTAGCAGACCTTCTGAGGGTACTTCACGTAATCTTGGTAACCGGCTACGGGGGATCCAGGTTTCAAGCTTGGCCATGATCCTATTTTTCAGGTCAGTTCCTCTCGTTTGGAATTATTTTGGTTTTCATGTGACGTATGACCCTGAAGTTCTGCTGAGCCAAATAAGACAGGTCAGGGTGAAGAAGTGACAGCCAAAGAAAAGCTTACCACAAAACGGAGAAGTTATGACAAATCAGACTATAAGGCAAAAAGAAAGTGCAGCTTTATGGTTTCATGGACAAAAGAATTTCTGTGGCTGCAATATGACGAGCTAAATAACCAGGGCTGCACATAAGTGGTCCGCAGGTGCGCATTCGCTGTCAAAATAAAAAACACGCACAAGGGTTAGGGTTAAATTTAAAAACTGTACTTTTGAGTTAAAATATATATTTATAATTTTAATAAATGACAAATTAAAAAGGCATGAACATTTTTTTTGTATCGAAAAAATATCGAACCGTGACACCAAAGTATCGAACCGAACCGAACCGTGAATTTTGTGTATCGTTGCACCCCTAATATATATATATATATATTAGGGGTGCAACGATATTCGTATCGATATTGAACCGTTCGATACAGTGCTTTCGGTTCGGTACGCATATGTATCGAACAATACAACATTTGTAATTTATTTTATCAACTTTCCTTCTGACGATGCTGTCTGTGTGGAGCGCTCAGTGAATCTGCGTTCGACTACTCCGCCTAGGCTGCACTGTCGAGCGCAGATCCACTGAGCGCTCAACACAGACAGCATAGTCAGAAGGAAGAGCGCAGGGCAAGCTAGCAAGACAGAAGTTGCAACATGGACCTCCCCACCCTCATTCAGATCTGGCGTTTGGAATTATTTTGGTTTTCATGTGACGTATGACCCTGAAGGTAAGCGAGTCATGGACTAAAGTAAAACAGTATGTTGGATGTGCCATGCAATGCTCAATTACATGGGTGGGAACTAGTGTGTTAGCGCAGTTAGCTCGTTAACGTGTTGGCCGTCTAGCCCCATGCACGGGGCGATCGGCGGTAGCTCGTTAACGGAGATTTGCCGTGTTGTGGCGTTAAGGTCATTTCAACGAGATTAACCTGAAAGCACTAGTGGGAACACAACGAATATGACTGCACATTTACGCCGACATCATCCTAGTGCAAAGACAAAAACAACAAGCATGCTACTAACTTTAGCCGAGTCATTTAGACAGCTGTTAGCACATGATTCTCCTTATGCTGCTGAGAATATAGCCCAGAAGAAGCGGATAGTATAGCTTTTATTTTGGAAAGAGACATTTCTCTGTAATAAACTCTCTTTTCCAAAGATGAGTGATTCCTCAATCAGATACAGGGCTTGCAATATCGCTAGCCCGACGTCCTGGGGCTAGCGATTTTTTTCAGACGGGCTACTCTGCCCGTCGGGCTATTGTAGGAAGGAAAAATATATGTCAATGCTTTTGCATTCTTTCAGAAATGTAGCTGGGTAATTATGTCATTGGCATCGGTGAGCCACTGTCAATATGTGACATATTGAAATCGCGTTTGAATTTGCGCTTGTTTTTTTGCTTTCACTTTGCAATCTTGCGAACTGTGTATAGAGAGCGACAGCACTGATCTGTGAGTGATGATAATTTGTGCACCAATTCCTCTGACATCGTCTTATTAATCGTTAGCTTACTATGCAAACATGACAAGTGAAATCTCCCGCAGCAAGCTTAAACATGTGAGAGGTTGATCGCGCAGAGAATCGCTGAGCTTATGTGAGTGCGTGTGTAAAAGCAGCAGGATTTATATTTCAGTTCTGCTGAGCCAAATAAGACAGGTCAGGGTGAAGAAGTGACAGCCAAAGAAAAGCTTACCACAAAACGGAAAAGTTATGACAAATGAGACTATAAGGCAAAACGAAAGTGCAGCTTTATGGTTTCATGGACAAAATAATTTCTGTGGCTGCAATATGACGAGCTAAATAACCAGGGCTGCACATAAGTGGTCCGCAGGTGCGCATTTGCTGTCAAAATAAAAAACGCGCACAAGGGTTAGGGTTAAATTTAAAAACTGTACTTTTGAGTTAAAATATATATTTATAATTTTAATAAATGACAAATTAAAAAGGCATGAACATTTTTTTTGTATCGAAAAAATATCGAACCGTGACACCAAAGTATCGAACCGAACCGAACCGTGAATTTTGTGTATCGTTGCACCCCTAAAAAAAAAAAAAAAAAAAATATATATATATATATATATATATATATATATATATATATATATATATATATTCATTTTGGTGTCACGGTTCGATATTTTTTCGATACAAAAAAATGTTCATGCCTTTTTCATTTGTCATTTATTAAAATTGTAAATATATATTTTACAGTTTTTGCTCGTTGCTTGAACACTATAAACCCATGCTTAGACTAAAGTAACACAAGTTGAAGCTTTTGTTACCATACCCCAAACACATGTACCCATACCTTAAACAAAAGTGCTGCTTTGCACTCTGGTTGCAATTATGCAACACACTTACTCCTTTATGCAACACACATGGTCCTGCATACTACACTCTATTTCATACATAAGACACTTCGTTCAAAAATGAAATTTCAGGGTGCCATTTGGAAAACACATGTATCCAAAATACAAAACACATCGGGTAATTGCAACCACTCAAATATACACCTGAAGGCACTTACTTGCAAAACTGAACACCAGTAGCCAACCACAAAAAGCCCTCAGTTTAGCCATTTCAAGAACTTTGCAAGCATGGATGGAGGGAGAGCAAGAGGAAGAGGAGGAGGAGGTCAAAGAGGCCATGCACGGACCCATATTTCTGATGATATAAGAGCAACTTTGGTGGACCATGTCATCAACCACGGCCTGACTATGAGGGAAGCTGGGCAGAGAGTCCACCCACATCTAAGCCGCTTCACAGTGGCATCTGTAATACAGTTTTTGCCCGTTGCCTGAACACATTTTGCAAAACTTTGCTCATTGTGCCAAAACCCTAAACACAAGTAAACATGACACAACACTGGGAAATATACCATTCACATCTGCACCAAATTGAAACTCTACTCTCAAAACCTAAACTCTGCTATCAAAACCTAACATTCCTTTGTCAAAATGTAACTCTGTTGACAAAATGACACATACTTGCATCATATGCAAACACTTACAGAGCAGGAGGAACACACTAGTCTACTTTATATAAAGCACTGCAGTCTTTGATTTCCATTGTTCATTCAGAAGGCACATTTTCAGGAGACACATTTGCAAACAACCAAAAAAGCAAATAGACCTACTCAATATTGTACATTGCAGTACCATGAATTCAGATAAAGCAAAAAAAACAAAAACAAAAAAAAACCCATAATACAGTAATAGAAAAGACACTATACTGTAAACAAAAAATCATGACAATTGTGCATACGTGGGCTCATGGATCCCGCCGTCTGTTGGGGTCTGGCCACAGGACCTCATCAACATCGCAAGCAATGTCTTCTCCCGCTAGGCACCGGGGAAAATATCCTCTTGCATGTCGAAACCATCCATGGATTGCTGTCACCTGAATGTCGCCGCAGGCCTGTTCCATTGCCTGCAGAAGAGGCATGCAGGCATGTAGTTGGCGGTCATATACACGCCATCTCCAAGCCGAAAAAAATTCCTCTATAGGGTTTAAAAATGGTGAGTAAGGGGGCAAGCATACCACTTCAAGTTGATTGTGGTTGGAGAACCAGGCCTGGACCAGAGCAGCCCGATGGAAACTGACATTATCCCATATCACCACAAACCTGGGCTGATCTGGTCTGTTCTGTACAACTATATCATGGAGAGCATCTAGAAATGTGAGTATGTGTTGGCTATTGTATGGACCTAGTATTGCATGATGGTGCAGAAGCCCTCGAAGGCATATGGCGGCACATAATGTGATGTTTCCCCCGCGCTGCCCTGGGACGTGCACAATTGCCCTTTGGCCAATTACATTACGACCCCGTCGTCTTGTTTTGCTCAGGTCGAATCCAGCTTCATCAATGAAAATGTATTCATGAGGCTGTGCAGCTCCATCCATGGCCAAGATTCTCTGAAAAAAAGGGGAACATATCACTGTACTACAGTGCTACACATACAGCACCCTCACCCCATCACACAGGTACCTGTGTAGCTCTCAGAATAGATCCATGTGGTACTGATATGGTACATATTCAGCTGCTACTGGACTTCACCAATACTCTATTGTAAATGTAAGGGACAGTTACACGTACCCGTACATATTCAGCTCGAAGTCCTTTGACCCTGTCACTGTTCCTCTCGAATGGGACTCTGTAGAGCTGCTTCATGGTGATGCTGTGTTTACCCAAGATGCGTCTGATGGTGGTGATGCTCACATGGTCTATGTTGCTGAACACTCGCCTGTCTGCAAGTATTTTCCGTCGTAGCTGGTGGAGACGGATGGCATTGTCTGCCCTCACTAGGTCCACAACAGCAAGTTCCTGCCGTTGTGTGAACAGGCGTTGGCGTCCTCCCCCAGAAGGTCTTCGAGTCATTCTAGAGAAATACAACCACATATTGTCATCGGTTTGCTTATTTTTCTTACAGTACTTCACTGTATATACTGTATCATCCACTGTACAACACTGTACTTCAATATAAGTAATCATGGTATGTTTCACAGAAACTACCACTTTGGCTGCAAAAGGAGCATTAGCACCCTGCAATACCCTGTACACTTGATATGGTAACTGTAGAACAGTACTATGAAAACCATCTGAGTAGAGTAGAAGGCAGTGAGATTAAGACAGACCTGTTTTCTAGTCGGAATTTTCTTACAGTTTTTGCCCGTTGCTTGAACACCATGAACCCATGCCTAGACTAAAGTAACACAAGTTGAAGCTTTTGTTACCATACCTCAAACACATGTACCCCTACCTTAAACAAAAGCGCTGCTTTGCACCCCAGTTCCAATTATGCAACACACCTACTCCTTTATGCAACACACATGGTCCTGCATGCTACACTCCATTTCATACATAAGACACTTCGCTCACAAAATGAAATGTCAGGGTGCCATTCGGAAAACACATGTATCCAAAATACAAAACACATCGGGTAATTGCAACCACTCAAATACACACCTGAAGGCACGTACTTGCAAAACCGAACACCAATTAGCCAACTACAAAAAGCCCTCAGCGTAGCCATTTCAAGAACTTTGCAAGCATGGATGGAGGGAGAGCAAGAGGAAGAGGAAGAGGTAGAGGAGGAGGAGGAAGAGGAGGAGGAGGCCGAAGAGGACATGCACGGACCCATATTTCTGATGAAATAAGAGCAACTTTGGTGGACCATGTCATCAACCATGGCCTGACTATGAGGGAAGCTGGGCAGAGAGTCCACCCACATCCGAGCCGCTTCACAGTGGCATCTGTAATACAAACATTCCGACTAGAAAACAGGTATGTCTTCACCTCCATACCTTCTGCTCTACTCAGATGGTTCCATAGCACTGTTCTACAGTATATCACATTACCATATCAAGTGTACGGGGTGCTAATGCTCCTTTTGCAGCCAAAGTGGCTGATTCCTTATATTGAAGTACAGTGTTGTACAGTGGATGACACAGTACATACAGTAAAGTACTGTAAGAAAAATAAGCAAACCGATGACAATATGTGGTTGTATTTCTCCAGAATGACTCGAAGACCTTCTGGGGGAGGACGCCAACGCCTGTTCACACAACAGCAGGAACTTGCCGTTGTGGACCTAGTGAGGGCAGACAATGCCATCCGTCTCCACCAGCTATGACGGAAAATACTTGCAGACAGGCGAGTGTTCAGCAACATAGACCATGTGAGCATCACCACCATCAGACGCATCTTGGGTAAACACAGCATCACCATGAAGCAGCTCTACAGAGTCCCATTCGAGAGGAACAGTGACAGGGTCAAAGGACTTCGAGCTGAATATGTACGGGTACGTGTAACTGTCCCTTACATTTACAATAGAGTATTGGTGAAGTCCAGTAGCAGCTGAATATGTACCATATCAGTACCACATGGATCTATTCTGAGAGCTACACAGGTACCTGTGTGATGGGGTGAGGGTGCTGTATGTGTAGCACTGTAGTACAGGGATATGTTCCCCTTTTTTTCAGAGAATCTTGACCATGGATGGAGCTGCACAGCCTCATGAATACATTTTCATTGATGAAGCTGGATTCGACCTGAGCAAAACAAGACGACGGGGTCGTAATGTAATTGGCCAAAGGGCAATTGTGCACGTCCCAGGGCAGCGCGGGGGAAACATCACATTATGTGCCGCCATATGCCTTCGAGGGCTTCTGCACCATCATGCAATACTAGGTCCATACAATAGCCAACACATACTCACATTTCTAGATGCTCTCCATGATATAGTTGTACAGAACAGACCAGATCAGCCCAGGTTTGTGGTGATATGGGATCATGTCAGTTTCCATCGGGCTGCTCTGGTCCAGGCCTGGTTCTCCAACCACAATCAATTTGAAGTGGTATGCTTGCCCCCTTACTCACCATTTTTGAACCCTATAGAGGAATTTTTTTCGGCTTGGAGATGGCGAGTATATGACCGCCAACCACATGCCCGCATGCCTCTTCTGCAGGCAATGGAACAGGCCTGCGGCGACATTCAGGTGACAGCAATCCATGGATGGTTTCGACATGCAAGAGGATATTTTCCCCGGTGCCTAGCGGGAGAGGACATTGCTTGCGATGTCGATGAGGTCCTGTGGCCAGACCCCAACAGACGGCGGGATCCATGAGCCCACTTATGCACAATTGTCATGGTTTTTTGTGTTTACAGTATAGTGTTTTTTCTATTGCAGTATTATTTTGTTGTTGTTGTTGTTTTTTGCTTTATCTGAATTCATGGTACTGCAATGTACAATATTGAGTAGGTCTATTTGCGTTTTTGGTTGTTTGAAAATGTGTCTCCTGTAAATGTGCCTTCTGAATAAACAATGGAAATCAAGGACTGCAGTGTTTTATATAAAGAAGACTAGTGTGTTCCCCCTGATCTGTCAGTGTTTGCATATGATGCAAGTATGTGTCATTTTGTCAACAGAGTTACATTTTGACAAAGGAATGTTAGGTTTTGACAGCAGAGTTTAGGTTTTGGGAGTAGAGTTTCAATTTGGCACAGATGTGAATGGTATATTTCCCAGTGTTGTGTCATGTGTACTTGTGTGTACAGTTTTGGCACAGAGAGCGGAGTTTTGCAAAATGTGTTCAAGCAGTGGGCAAAAACTGTAAACATATCAGGTCCCCATAAGGAGAATCATGTGCTAATGGCTGTCTAAATGACTCGGGTAAAGTTTGTAGCATGCGTGCTTGTTGTTTTTGTCGGCTTCCACGTGTCTTTGCACTCGGAGGATGTCAGCGTAAATGTGCAGTCATATTCGTTGTGTTCCCACTAGTGCTGTCAGCGTTAATCTCGTTGAAATGACGTTAACGCCACAACACGGCAAATCTCCGTTAACGAGCTACCGCGGCTCGCCCAGTGCGTGGGGCTGGATGGCCAACACGTTAACGAGCTAACTGCGCTAACGCAGTAGTTCCCACCCATGTAATTGAGCATTGCATGGCACATCCGACATACTGTTTTACTTTTGTCCATGACGCGCTTACCTTCAGGGTCATACGTCACATGAAAACCAAACTAGTTCCAAATGCCAGATCTGAATGAGGGTGGGGGAGGTTCAATTTGCCATGTTGCAAGGAGAGCTTAACTTCTGTCTCCTAGCTTGCCCTGCGCTCAGTGAATGTGCGTTCGACTACTCCGCCTAGGCTGCACTGTCGAGCGCAGATCCACTGAGCGCTCAACACAGACAGCATCGTCAGAAGGAAAGTTGATAAAATAAATTAAAAATTTTGTATTGTTCGATAAATATGCGTACCGAACCGAAAGCACTGTATCGAATGGTTCAATATTGATATGAGTATCGTTGCACCCCTAATATATATATATATATATATATATATATATATATATATATATATATATATATAACAAAATAATGAACATTGGAATGTGCACCTACTTGTATAGTACACTACTGAGGAGTATACTATAGACTATAGTATATATACAAGTCTATACAACAGTTTCACATTTCACTCACTGACTGTTTGTTCTGTATGTTCACTCCACAGACTCTATGTACAAGATGGACATTTTAGCCATTATGAGGTAACTAACTGGTTCATGGACATTACCCTCTTTTTTGAGAGGCCAGAAGTGATCAGATTTGGATGTATGAATGGTAGCAAATGTGGAGATTGACTCACTTTTGGAGTCGGCCTTAAGTGGCTGAATAACCCCAAATTTTTTGGCATTTCATTTTTCAGCACCAGCAGTTGCTGCTTGCTTCACTTGTTATGTTACAACACTTAAAGTGGATTATCATGCTCTGCTACACACTTCACCAATGGATGGGAACAAATACAACTTCTTTTTATCTGTGTTTTATGACGACTAAATAACATCATACTTTATTATTTAAAAAAAAAAGCCACAGTACAGATGTCTTCCTGCTCCTCCTCATCATTCCGACAACATCTTGCTCACAAAGTGACTCACTTCTGGTTTCTTGTGGCTTGAGAAGTTCAAGGAATGACACAGTGACACACGAATGCCCCGCTGCTTATAATTATTTTGGAACTTTTGTCTGAATCACATTTTGTTTGTCTTTTTCTGACTTAGTGTTCTGCTTTTTGTGACCTGGCTGTAGCTGTGGTTCTTGTCACAGTCCTGGCTCAAATACTGTGATTAAGTAGTGGAGAGAACAATAAGTTATAAATAAGACAAAAACTAATTTATTTTCAAAGAGATATAATAAAATACACTGTAGTAATTCAGTTTGAGCTTGTATGGATATGTGGCAGTTTATATAAGGAACAGAAGAAACTGAAAATCTTGTTGCTGAGTGAAAAGGAGACTGCAGGAATACAGGAGTTTTTACAGCTGAGCATGCAGGTGCAAAGGTGTAGTTCATGTAACACTCTGATGAACAGCTGCAGAATAAAGCACAGCAATAGAAAGACATGGACGATAGCTATGGGGTGTTGTATTCTACATTGTAATTCATCTCTGATCCTCCTTTGTCTGCAACTAGAAGCTGTATTTAGCTGTCGTCTTTGAGTATTTCACATGATATTTTATGTGTCACAGTAATTGTTACATAATGTTTAATGTGCTGTAAAAATGTGGAGGAGGAACATATGTGTCATTCCTTTTTGACTGTATGTTAACATTTACATCACAGCTTCTTTCGTTTTAAAAAGCAGGTGCATTGAAACCTGCTGATTATATGACAGTGGCATTCACGAGGACATTGTGTCATTTAGTGGAAAAAATAAATTAATGCACTTGCAGTGGTATCAGATCTGTATGTGCACACACCTTATCTGAGCACACTGTTCTTCAGGCGTATTATCTTCTTTGTTCTCAGTGACCATTATTTGGTGCTTCTAAAGTGCTGTTCGTAATCATCCTGGCAAGCAGAAGGATGATGCACCATTTCTTGACAGATTAGTGTGGAAACTGTTTACAGCTACTGAAAAGCAAAGCCCATGTGTCCAGTGTTGGTCAAGTGACTTGAAAAAAGTAATCAGTAACTAATTACGATTACTCCTCCAAAAAAGTAATCCCATTACTTTACTGATTACTTATTTTTGAAAGTAATTAATTACTTAGTTACTTAGTTACTTTTTAAAAACACGATTTACAACCTGAATAGGTGATAAAGCGATAGATCTTTCAGCCCAATTCTACTTTTTCTACATAATCCATCATACAAAATGTAATCAAATGGAAAAGTCTCTTTTTAAAACTTGTTTTATTAGTTTTAACTTTATGCATCAAGCAAAAATGTAATTATATGCAACATTTTCTGACTTGAAGAAATTTGTTTAACATTTAAACTTATTTTCTGCACATTCCAGCAAAAAATATTTTTTTGTGTGTATTTACAATCACTCTTTCAAATAGATGCAAGTAAAACAGCAGAAAATAAATAACATCAAAGACTAGCGGTCCTGTTGCTCTATTTTCACCTGTAAAGCAGGAGTAGGGTAGGCGGAGGTGTGCTCTGGTGCAGGTGTGCCGCAGCGGTCAGTTGAAGAATCCGCGAGTTTCTCGGTGAGTTTCCCATTATGTGGTAGCGCACTCCCGGTGCTTGCTTGGAAGTTTAGGGGGTTTTTTCGCTTTAAAAAGAAGTTTTATTCCCACGCACAACAGACACTAATGTTTTTGTCACTTTTTATGGAATCAAACTCAAAGTAAGGTCAGTACTTCCAAGCTTTAAACGTTGCACGCTCATACTCTCTCCCGCACTCGATATATTATCCATTGTTGATCTGTACACAGCTGTTGTCACGAACGTCGCACTCGCTTACGTCATTGTCATGAGACATTCTCGCAAAAAAATCACGGTTTTAGTAACACAGTAACGCAGCGTTCCTACGGGAAAGTAACGGTAATCTAATTACCGTTTTTGCAATAGTAAAACTTGTTACCTGAAAAAAGTAATCAGATTACAGTAACGCGTTACTGCCCATCTCTGCATGTGTCTTAAAACTACATTTTTTCTAATGGCAAAAAGGAAGTTCAATTTTATAGTTTAGGTGAAAATGACCCTACTTCACGCTTGATTTAAGACTTTCCAGGTCAGTTCAAGCTCTCAGTCGCTACAGTAGGGCCGAGTTTTACTGGACACAACATGATGTAAATCATAGTCCCATTAGAGTCAGAGAACACAAAAAGCAGAGGACGATTTAGAATGGGGATACTTAGTGATTACCAAGTCACTAGTCTGGTTTCTGAGTCAGATTAACTCAGTAGTCAACACATCCCATTTCAAAACACTAAGGTGGAAACGACAGATGACAAACATGGTGTCAATTATTTGTATACAGTTCATGTTGGATGACAAACAAGAAGAGACAGCTAAAGAGGACGTTTTTGACTTACAGACTCTTAGAAAACAATAGAAGAAAAAGTGGAAAACTGAACTAAGCAACAAAAAAAGGGCTTTTCCCTTTCCCTGCGTACAATAAACCTATCTGTACGCAGCAATAACATTACAGAGGATTTTGAAGCAGGTTCAGGTGTTTTTACTGGTTTGGTTAGTATGAAATGGTAAATGGCCTGTATTTGTATAGCGCTTTACTAGTCCCTAAGGACCCCAAAGCGCTTTACACATTCAGTCATCCACCCATTCAAACACTGGTGATGGCAAGCTACATTGTAGGCACAGCCACCCTGGGGCACACTGACAGAGGCGAGGCTGCCGAACACTGGTGCCACCGGGCCCTCTGACCACCATCAGTAGGCAACAGATGAAGTGTCTTGCCCAAACCAAGGACACAACGACTGAGACTATCCCAGCCGGGGCTCGAACCGGCAACCTTCCGATTACAAGGCGAACTCCCAACTCTTAAGCCACGATGCAATACTGTATATACTAGTTAAAAAAAAAAACAACTCAAATTTTACCTTGTGCAATACATTTTCAGACTTTGCGTTAAATCCATTTCTCAGTACATCATTTTAATCTCTTCGAAAACTTCTATCAGATGCAAGAAGGGAACGGGAGATCGACAGATGGATTGGTGCTGCGACTGCAGTGATGCAGACGCTGTACGGGTCCATTGTGGTGAACAAAGAGCTGAGTGTAAAAGCGATCTATGTCCCTCACCTATGGTCACAAGCTGTGGGTAGTGACCGAAAGTACAAGATCATGGATACAAGTGGCAGAAAAGAACTTCCTCCAAAGGGTGGCTGTCTTCTCCCCCAGAGATAGGGTGAGGAGTTCTGCCATCTGGGAGGGGCTCAGAGTGGAGCCGCTGCTCCTCCACATCAAAAGAAGCCAGTTGAGGTGGTTCGGGCATCTGACAAGGATGCCTCCTGGGCGCCTCCTGGGTGAGGTGTTCTGGGCATGTCCCACCAGGAGGAGACCCTGAGGCAGACCCAGGACACGCTGGAGAGATTATATCTCTCAGCTGGCCTGAGAATGCCTTGGTGTTCCCCAAGACAAGCTGGAGGAGGTGGCCGGGGAGAGGGAGGTCTGGTCTTCTCAGCTTAGGCTGCTGCCCCTGTGACCTGGCCCCAAATAAGTGGAAAAGGATGGATATGTTTTCATTTGATTTAACTCATTGTTCATCTCAGAATTTTTGCTTTCTGTTTACTGCGTTCTCAAGCTAGTGGCTTCATCTACAAAAAGTGTATGCACAACACTCTCATCATTGCTACCTCCATCACAACTCCATCTCTGATCTGTTGTTGGTGATCATCTGACTGAAATGAAGAACTCCAGCCTGTATTTTTGCCATCCTTGCTGCAACACCCCGCCCTGTGACTGTTTCAGATCCAGAGACTTATGCAGTCCATGCACAAAGCTTTCAGAGAGGGCCATACCGTGTATTAAGCATCTTGTATAAACATATGTTATAGTGATGTTGTATAAAATCTCTTTGCAAACTTGGATTTCTCTATTTTTTTTTAAATGGTATTTGTCAAGAGCTTGGGTTCCGGACGTAGTGATGACTATTGAGTGAGCATGTCAGCAAGCCAGTGCCAGACTGAGGAGCTCTCAAGAGAAAAAAAAAGCACTCATCCAACACTTTTATTGAGGGTACGTAATATTTGTCATTGTGAAAGTTGCATTTAATAGCGTGCTGATAAATTATGGTCACATTTGAAAGCAGACGTGGACACCTTCTGATAGACAAGTTGCTACCATATAGGACTGCAGGGTCCTTGTTTGGTTTCAAGAGATGGCCGTGGGTTAAAAGGCTCAGCTCAAGCCTTCAAAACAGAGGTTAACAAATGTCTTAGTGGGCATTTTTATATACAGCCACTGGATACATTAAGCTGTTCATCAAAAAAGTCCCTTTGGCATTCAAGGAGAATCTGAAAGTTATCACTAATTTGAAGAAAATGGAAACAGACTGAGAAGGACTCTTTTAGTCTGCAAGCCTGTGAAATGGTGGGGAGGACAGAGCTGTCCATCATCTGGTGTGCAGATAACAGACGCCTAAATGACAGATGCCTAATGAGCCTCAGCAGAGCACAATGGGAGCCTGGCTTAATAAGAAAAAAATTAAAAAATCATGACTGAGCCCAGTTTGAATCCAAACTGTGTCACTCTGCCCCCGTCATCAAAATCAAAATGCTCATATAATTTTTGATTGGCTAGAAATGGGCATGCAATCAGAACATTTAAGATTAAAATGTCCTTTTACTGTTTATTGATCCTTGTAAAGCCATTCGGGCATCAAGCATAAATAAATTGTGACCTACAGTCAAAATCTGAGAGTGTCTTCCAGTCTCAGATTATTTCATCTGCACAGAGAAGAAGCCTGCCAGAGGGATAAAGCCCTGCACACTCATTGGCTGCAGCTCTGAGGTAAAGGGCAAGTGAAGGTAGCTAAACTACAACTTCAATACCACCCCCATTCTGGTGACATCATGCTGTCCTCACCGCTATGTTACGTAAACACAGAGCACATAACACAGCAATCCTGTCAAAGCAGCCACGTCATATAAATTATTTTACAGACATTTTTACAGCAATAAACGCCAGTGGTTGTGTTGTAATTGGTGCATTTTGGTTGAATTAGAGCTGAGTGAGCAATGCCATTTGGGTTTTTAATGAATGAATGCATGTCAGCTTCTGGGAGGTTGTCTAATCCTGTGTAATCCCTGCCTGATGAAACCAGATAGAGTGGAAATATTGGCAAAAAAGGGGGGATTAGTGACCATGGAGTCTGGCAAAACATGTGATTCCAGCATGAGCACATACTTTACTCACACATATGGAGCTCTTCCCTGGCACACACAGACAACACGCCAAAGCGCTCAAATTCATTCATGAGCCTTCATGTGTTCCACAAATAAGAAAGGAGGGGAAATGAGTCTAGTTATGCATAAACACTGCATCTCTTCTCATCTGCAACATTTTTTTCCCATAAGGTTCTTCATCACGGTGTACCCACGAGGAATGTACAGCAAAATAGGGAGAATTCAGCTGGCAGCTGATTCTGTGTGCCCTGACTACCGCACACATGGCCACGTCATGAGGACAGACTGTGACGGACAAAGCGACCTGAATCACTCAAGCTTTGGGCCAACAAAAAAAATTAAAACTCCTACCGGGGGGAAATAAATAAATTAAAACAAATCTCTGCAGCAGACAGAAGTTTGGGGCTGGAGTTGTGCAAACACACAGCGGGAGTGTGTCTTCAAAGCGAGAGCAAATTCCATTCAAAGCAATTCCATGCTGCCTTTTAGATACATAACCCAGAAACGGCAGCACTGAGGTCATCCTGAGGTGATTTTTAAAAGAAAGATGTCACATTTTGAAAAAAATATACCAAGACAGAGAAGAAGATACGTTGTTACTGCTCTGTTACGATTACTAAATTACATTTAGACTTTAATACTGTCTTTTTAAGGAATTATGTTTATATAGCATGCTTCTTACAGTGCAACTGATTAAGCAAAAAACAACAATTTGGTTAATTTAGTTGTAAAACAATTGAGACAACAATTATACAAAAATAAGCTAAAATGCTTCTTGTTCGATTACTGCCGGCAGCCTGGATTTCCAACAGCTTTGTAAGAATAATGTTACGAGAGTGGAGGACCTGGAGCCTCAGGTAAACCAACACTATATAACTATCTGAAAATCTATTCTAATAGCGGGCAATGTAATGAAGCCGCAATACATGTATTTTTGTTTTGACTGATGTAAGCAGAGAGGCAAACTAAGCCTTTTAGACTATCACATTATTTTAAATGACTGCACATTCAAAATCATTTATCTGTGAACACTGGCTTGATTTAACTTCTTCGTTTCTCAGTACAAGTATAGGTAAGAAAACTAAGTGGGCTCTTAGCTCAGCGAATAGTTCTGTTAAAAAGCTAATTTATCAGATTGTACCCTTTTCTGTATAAAATACACCAAACCTTGACCAAAGCACTGCACCGTAAAAAAAAAATCCTAAAAAAGCAGTAATATTCCAGCAGCCTGGGCGCCAAAATAATACCATAAAATAACAGAAAATAACTTTCTGAAATACGGTTATTTTCAGTAATGACAATACAGTTTGTTGCCCTAATTTTACATGGGATTTTAAATATTAAATTAGGTACATTTTAATGCGATTAAACAATGAAATTACCTATAATCAAGATCAATGAATGCAGCAATATGAATAATAATACTTAAATGTACAGAAATATACATTTAACAGTTGGTTTAAATAATAACGGATTGCATTCATATCGCGCTTTTTGAGACCCTCAAAGCGCTTTACAATTCCCCTCTGGCCATCGCCAGCAGGTGAAGAGTCTTGCCTAAAGACATAATGACCGAGAGTGTCCGAGCCGGGGCTCGACCCGGCAACCTTCTGATTGCAAGGCGAACTGCCAACACTTGAGCCACGATTGCCCTAAATAACAACAATAATAATAATTATTATTTGATGTAAAAAAAGTTTATAAGAATCATTTTATATATTTTTCCAAAGCATTACATTTGAATTTAACAGTTCAATCTTTCAAATAACGGACAAATATTTGTGAAATTATGATACATTTGTGAAAGTATTTTAACAATCTAAATATGCATATGTACAGACAGATGCATTTAAAAAACAAGAAAATTATGTTTTATTACATTTACAGTGATTTTATGTTAATTTACATTTGAAATGTAAAATCAGTCTATTTATGTGAATTTAATGATATTCTAGAAGAACAGTACAAAACTGTAAAATACACAGCACATTTTACAGTGTGTCGTGCTTGTACATTGTATGCATCATCTATCACTGTTCATGGCTGCCTTCTTATGTGTTTAAATTTTAGCTTTTATTATCACAAAGTTATCAGAGTTCTCCTCTTACTAGAAACGGATGGGTGTGTCACCAAAACCAATAAAAAATAAGGCTTACTGCTCTTCGTTACTTTCAAGTAACGAGACTGCTATTTCACACAGCTGCAGCTTTCTGGATCAACACCAGTTAACAGTAAAAATGTTCTTTACTGGACACCAGAACACTTTTAACATTTAACCTTACTGACAAACTGTCACAATACACCTTAGTCAACCACCTTCTATCTCTAAAAGTGCTTTGTTGTTTGAACAGGAAACAAATTATTTTCAAATTAATCACTTGCACTTCTGGACCAGACACCCAGTGGATTAGCTGTTGCCAGTTTCCCTCCCAAGTGACAAAATAATTAACTAACCAGTGGCCAAAACACTTAATCTCTGCACATACAGTAAACTACATGGAATGAGTTATTATTCCTGAGTGATTTTTGTCATATTCCTTAATCCCAACTCTGTGTTAAAGGTCAGGTGTATTGGGCAGGCATATAGCACCCACAGGTAATGGAAATGGGATACTTACCAAATGTGACAAATGTGACCAGTCCCATATCTTTTCCATACAACGTTCATTATTGGCTAAGATTCCTACCTTTACAGGGTCTTTTGTAAGCTGCAGTCCTCTGAGATAAAACATAATTTTATCACATAATTGAAATTACAGAATATTCTTTGAGAACAAAAGAAGTTTCCGCTCTGTCTGGAATCTGGTACAATTTTGTTTGATTCAGCCTGAGCAGACTACAGAAGGTGAACTGCAGTTTTTGATTATAGAAATAGTTGAATACAGCTTTATATTTTAAGAAAAGCTTGGCAAAAATTTAATATGGAAGAATTGTGCATGTGGCTACCCAGCTCCGTTAAACCTCCACAATAGAGAGTAACATCACTTTAGTGGTACCATACCTTTGTAGGGTAAAGTCCAAAATATCAAAAAATAAGCTTAAGCCCCAAAGCTCATTATCCATGGCCTCTTTGAATGCGCTTTGTTCTGTAGAATAAAATGAAAACACAAACAGGATGCTCGGAAATGAGTCATCCCAAATTATGGGACAGAAGTCAATAGCAATTAACCTGTCACCATAATGTTGTATAAATGCATTAATCCCATTTCATTTCCCACTGAATTATGCTTCCTGACTAGTAATTTTATGCAACTGGTGTTTGACCCACATCACTCACATACATCGATGGATTAACTGAAGTCGACTACATACCCAAAGTTATTTATAAATAGCTTCTTGAGTATGTGATAGACAAACAGAAAATCTATATTTTTATACCTATTTATTTAGAGCCAGATCGATATATATCTAGATCTATATGTAAATAGCAGCATGGTGGTGCAGCTCCATATGACGACATGTTTGACAAAAAAGCATATGACAAAACAATGTTGTAAATTTTGAAATTGTATGTTACAAAAATAAAATACACAGATCAGGCATGTTAACAGTTTATGTTTATTCAGACAAAGACCAAATAGGACAAATCCTGATGTTTATCCCAAACTGTGGAATCACACTTACAATAATTAAAAATGAGACAAACGACTCATTCTGTCATCATCAGTGCATCAAAACATTTCTGGAATCTGAAAAGACACTTTATTAATTGAATTTTATTCTAGTTCTCTCAAATCTGTCAGCTTTAACGCTGACAGGAAGGACTTCCTGCTGTCAGGTGTGTCACTACCAATCTTTAATGATCTCTTCCTGTCACTTAAAACTCAGATCGTTAATTGTGGCTGATACGAAGCATTCATAGTTTCCAACTTGTTTCTTGAAACTAATTAGTGCCTTGGCTGTATATGCTATACCTTCATTGCTATTAAAGAAAGATAGAATATTTTTTTTATTATGTCTGTGAAGGTTCTCAGTCATCCAGGTCATCGTAGTCAAAGGAGCTTGATTTTTTTAAATTAATTTCTATAATTTCTATTTCTATACATACAGTTACAGTGGTGATTTTATATATCAAACATGGCAGGATTTTAAATGTGAAGTAAAGTAAGTAAAATAATAATAATAACAACAACAACAACAGGTTTGAGGGTGCTCTTAATGCTTTGTTTCCAACAGTTTTTTCTCATGGCTCTGTGTGATGTAAAGAGACTGGAGATCCTTCAGCCAATTTCAACTTGAAAAGCCAGAGCAAGAGGCATCTGATAAACACCTGTCAAGGTTACTTTTATTCCCCATAACCTTAAAACACACTTAAATACAGAAGAAACACATGCATATAGTTGTGAATATGCAAAACATCAAAGACCTTTATATATTTCTTGACCTTCGTGCTCTCAGAGCAGAACTGGCTAACAAGCTCTTTTACCTTCAGCAAACTGTACTTGGCCTTTTTATGGTACAACAGTTCCACATTGTGTGTTTTTAATCTGCCACCTTGGAAACCTTCAGTCTAGCCTCTGCTACCCTGTACTCAGAAAAACAAAAACACTTCAGTTCTTTTTCCCACTGTAGCGGTGGTACTAAATCTCTAATGTGCTTGTAAATGAGGTTGTATTTGCAACACGAATGCATTCAGTTCCAACAGAGCATAGCAAAACTATTTCTCCTTTTTTGCGGCATGAAATCATGGTGCATTGAACAGACCTTTGTGCCGTGCAAGTGCTAGATCTAGGTGAGCGCCATCCTTTGTGTGCCACCTTTTTAATATGAGCTGACAAAGTAAGTCACATAACCAATGAGAGAAAATGTTCATTCAAAGTGTCATTCAAACCAACATTCGGCAGTAAAACTTTTTATTTTTTAACAAGCCACAGGTGAGCTAAGCTGCAGATTGATTTCCCCCAGCAAGCCTCTGATGAGTCGTTTAAATCCACCTGATTATCATCTCAATGCTGCTTCAGAGGAAATGTATAACTCGTGGAAATGCAGCTGTTAGTAAAATTGACTGAGACATGACCAGTGTCACACATCTGCTTATTGATGGCCTAGAAATGCAGCAGAGAATCAGAAATATTTCTCCTTCTTTTGTTTATGAATCTAAACTTTCTGATTATTTCCAGGTTTACGTAAAAATATGACAGACCTATTTAAATGACAGATATACCATACCATGAAGTACTTCATCTGCAAAGCACGGACACAGTTACATAAACTGCCCTTGGTTTGTCTGCCTGCTAGACCTATTCACCAGTTCTATAGTCATCCTAGTCACTTGTTTTTCTCATTGAATTTTGAATTTGAATGATGACCAGAGAAGCAAACCAACAACACAATAAGCAGCTCTTCAGATTATCACCTTCAGTGAAAGCAGACAGGGCCAAAGTCACAATAGTGTGACTTTTTCAATCAAGTTATCCCTTCAGAGAGGGTTGTATTAAATAGAAATAATCAAAAATATACCCCGATTTTAAAATAGGATAGAAGTGCTCCATGTACTTGCATGAGAAGAGTGAAGATGACAGCCAAGTCGGAAAACTTGAGGAGATAATAGCTGAACATGACCTCTGTATGAACTTGAATTATATGCCTCATTTAACTGTTTCTCAAAATTCATTCTGTGCTTCACCAGAAGTTGCCTGGCATGGCTCGAGAGATAAAAAAGAGGTTAGAAATTAATTTCACTTGAATTGTAATTTAATGAGGGGTATATAGTATATATTCAGAATGTATTATATATGAAAGAATGAGATGTGGATTTTAAACAAAATAGTTTCTCTTTGTTCTTAATCATGTCAAAGTAATTTTTTCTAAGAGAAGGTTAAGTAGCAAATCGCAGCTGTTATCCTGAGGATTAGACTATCACACCTGATCCTGCTCCCAAGGTCATCTTCTTCTTTGTTTCATTTCCTTTTTGCTTTCCTTTTACTTTTGTTTTGACTCACTCACCTCACTTGGTTTTGGTAAAGTCTTCACTTCCTGTCCTTGTGTGTTTCACTCCACTGTGATCGCCTGCTTTGCTTTAGGTATCTCTTCTTGGTACAACACCTTCTTTAGTGTGCACGCTTTGTCTATGTTAACATCTCGCTTCAATTTCTACACTTGCTTGCATCTTTTCTTTACTTCTTGTTTCCTTCCAACAGGCAGGTAATGAAGAAATGTCTTTTTATTTTCTTAAATATCCAAACACATATATAATATATAATATGTCAAACACAAGCAATGGTAGAAAAACAAATTAAGTATACCCTCTTTAGAGCTTAAGGTTTTACTTATCAGGACAAGAAAAAAAAATAAAATGAGGTAAATATAACCTCAGATAAGCTACAAAACATGACTTATCACATGATATAATTATTTATTTAACAAGAACTAAGCTAAAAGCAGTGCGTGAAAAACTAATTACACCCCTTCTGCTCTCAGGAAATTAAGTAACTAGCGACAAGAGCTGATAATCAAATGCACTTGATTAAATGCTCATCGGCATCTAAAGTGTGAAACCTCTATAAAAGCAGATGTTTTGGCAGTTTTCTGAGCTCCAGCATTCAGGTGTGCGTTAAAACAATGCCAAGGAGAAAAGAGATCAGTAGTGATTTTAAGAAGCAAGTGCTGCAGCCCATCAGTCTGTGAAGGCCTATAAGATCATTTCCAAACAATTTAGTCCACGATTCTCCAGTGAGAATGATTATTAATAAGTGGAAAACATTCAAGACAAATATGTCTCAACTCTACAGGCCTCATTTAGCATCTTAGAAGTAACATACAGTTAAGAGGAAACTGAATACGTATGATGTGGTATGTTTGGAAAGGTTGCCAGGAGAAAGCCTATTCTCTCTAAAAAGGAACGTGGCAGCATGGCTAAGAGTGGCAAAGCTGTATCTGAAGAAACCAGAAGACATCAGGACAGATGAGATTGGGTGGCTGTGGCTGAGGTGGTAGAGCAGATCAGCTACTGATCGCAAGGTCGGTGGTTCGATCCTTGGCTTCCCCAGTCTGCATGTCAAGTATCCTTGGGCAAGATACTAACCCAAATTGTCCTCCGATGCGTTCATCGGAGTGTGAATGCAGGTTAGTTTGCACTTGTGTATAGAAGTGGGTGTGAATGGGTGAATGAGGCATGTTGTATAGAGCACTTTGAGTACTCCAGGAGAGTAGAAAAGCGCTATATAAGAATCACTCCATTTACCATATGTCCTACCAGCTGCCAAGTAGGGTGTTGGAGGGCTGATGATTTGGGCAGTCGCTGAGTTGAACCATAAACTCCACTGTTTACAAAAGTATTCTAGAGCCGAATATGAGGCCATCTGTCGGTCTGCTAAAACTAGGCCAAAGCTGGGTCATGAAACAGGACAATAATCCAAAGCACAGCAGAACAGAATGACTGAAGAATCAAGATGTTCCAATGGACCAGTCAGACGTCCAGACCTAAACCTGACTGAGATGCTTAAGACCTTAAGAGAGTGGTATATAAATGGATGCCCACAAACCTCAGGGAACTGAAATAACATTGTTAGATGATATGAGAGATTAGTGTAGTTCATTTACTGACACAAATGGCACAAATGCCCAAATAGTGAAAATTGTTAATTAAAACATCTTCATTGAATTTGTTTAAGGTTGAGGAAGATCTTATTTGGGTATAGTAAAATGGTGACAAGGTTTGGAAGCAAATTGTCCAAAATCCTGTATGAGCATTGTTCTTGGTGATACTGGGTTGCAAACCCCAGGATCATCATGAATTCTGCTTTGCTGATTTAGCCAACATAAAGTTTTCAAAAAGCAGTTCTATGACCACTGTGTGTGAGACATATCCCCCTGTTTTCTCAGAGGGTCCGTAAGGTTACTCTGCTAACCTTTGTCAAATTGTTCATGGACTTTTAATCCAGCTTCAGACCTATTTAATACAGTTGCACTATAACAGGATTGGGAATCTTTAACCCCCTGTGACATGGTTGCCAGCTGTTCCCACCCACTCACAGTGGGTCAGCCCACACAGGGATGCTGATGGGTGGGGCAGGATGGGAGGACATGCCTGGAAAGTGAGAGGATCCTCTTAGCTTAGTGCAGATTGCTGCAGCGTAAAGACAAGAGGAATGCTGAGCCCAAAGGTGCTTTAAAACGTCGCAGAGGAGTGGATATTTTGCATAGTTTTTCTTCATTCATTTTATATTTTTCCTTCATTCTTACACCTGGAGTTTAAAGCTTTGGTTGGGCCATATTTATGGATTGCTGAGAGGACAGACGACAGGTGACTCACAATGGCCATGGCTTTGGATGCAGTGTGGGTGAGGGTGAAGAATGTTTGCAAGCAGAACGGGCTCCTCATCATGTCAGTGATGGCTGTGGTCATTGGATGTCTTTTGGGTTTCTTCCTGAGGACACGGCGTCTCACGGAGCAGGTCAGTGTGTCTCCTCCCCTTGACCCAGTGTGACATCATGCAGAGAGAACCCTGTATGTATACTCAGTACAAAGACATAAGGTTGCTGTTTTCATCAAATTGAGAAAATGATGCTTATATTAGCCATGTAAAGCATTATTATTCATACCAATATTTTCCCAGTTTTATTGAAGTTCAGCCTTTAACCCTAAACTGCATATTGGCTAAGTGATAAAGTGCTTACCCTTGTACTGTTTAATAAAGGCTGTCATCAAAAACTAAAAATCGTCTGAATTTTCAGAAAACAGACCTTATTTCCAGGAAACCTACTGCATTCATAACAATATCAAATAATAACAATTTGAAAGCGATCGCAATAATTCCCACAGGAGAATGAAAAACCCTCTGGTTGTATTTGATAAAATTGTACTACACTCTCTGCAATAATGAGGATTATAATGCATTGCAGGAAGTAGTTGTGTGTATTGCTAGAATGGTGAGGAAACAGGCAATAACAAAGCGAGTAAGACTGGCTAGCCAGGAGTTTAGTGTATAGCGAGATAATAACCTGAAACACTGGATGGAAAGACCAGCAGTCTCCATATTTAAATTCCTAAGTTTATTGGGGAAGAGCTGGAAAAACATTGTGGAAGCAAATCAGTCAGAGGCTTCAGCAAAAGTGTTATTGTAAAATTTTCAAAAGAAATGATGCGTTTGTTTTTCTGCTAAATGAGTGAAAAGTTATATTAGCACACTCTTGATGGTACTCCTGCTTTAATGTGTCTTTGCACTGATTTTACATTTGCTTCTGTCTGGATAGAGTGTAACTGTTTTGGGTAGAGATGTCTCCTAAACACATGCAGGAGCAATAAAGTTCCTTTTTGAAAAGAGCACAGCAAGAAGAATACACTCACCAAATGGATGTGTGATTGTTCCTGTTCAAAGTGGCTGTGCAAGTTGTGGGTCTTAGCTTTCCTAAGAACTGCTCATTCATACAACACGAGTGACTAAAGTAGTTTTTTTCCACCATAAATTAAAGGTAAAAACATGCATGAAACTGAATAAAAACAAGAAAGAAAAGCACTGTGTACTCATCTAGCTACCTTCCTAAGCAGTACTTTGAGATTTAGACCATTAGTGTTGAAATCTTTTGGATGAATGAATAAAAATTGAATTCTACTGAGCTGTGATTGATAAATTTGGGTGGAAACGCCTTGGGAATGCATTCATGTCTCTGGAGTGTGTGCGTGTGGGGGGGGGGGGGGGGGGGGGGAAGCTGCATCTACACTGGAAGTGATCCACTCCTTGCACACTGCTTTGAAGCTGAAAGTTACCTAATTAGTAGGCAATTGTCTATTCTATATTCAGCATACATGTCAGTCACTGGTACATGGTGATGTTATTGGTAGTCATTTCATTACTGCAGCTGACTCAGAGAGGAGAGACACACAAAACACAAAACACAAAACACAAAACGATGCACTTAGCTCTGCATCACTTCTACTGAAGGGGAAACTTTTAGCTGCCACTATAATAAAAGGAATAAGTATAGTAAGCAAAAGCTGTTTACTTGTTCATATATCAAACCATAGTCGTGTGCATTAAAATTTGCTGATTGCCAGTGACTCCCAAAAGCAAATATGAGCCCTCTGAATTTAACATTTAACAAGTAGCCATAAATGGATAAGAAGCTGCAGTCCAAATATTAGGTAGCAGAAGCTAACTCATAACATAGGGCCAGCTAGATGCCTACAAATAAAATACCAGAAATTCACTAACTGAAGTGCAGCCCTCCTGGTCTGTTGGCACAGTTAACTGCACAGCAGATCATATTATTTTCTCAGATATTTTACTCCTTTCAAGGCTCCAAAGCGCTCCAAAATGAACAAGGTCGAGAGATTTAGTTCAGTGGCTCATATCGCCTGAGGTAAAGCATAGCAGACAGAAAGTGATTGGCCTGCAGTCTCCTGTGTCAGCATCCACCTGCTACTCAAAGTACCATACATATGTATGATGTATAGCTTAAAGCCATATCAAAATTTAACCTGGTTATATTAATATTCATCTTCGCTCTCAGGAGCTTAGTGCATTCCAGCACGGTACTCTGGTAGGATGCTACTTGTGCAACTTGTGCTCACTACAGACTGCTGACTATTCTATAGTCATCTGTTAGTGTTGAAGCGATTGGGAGCGATCGCAACTCAGCCAAGAAGTGGCAGGCCACGTAAAATCACAGGGCGACCTTCAAACTTCACGTGACCTTCCGATCAGCTCGAGAAGAGTGCGTAGAGAGCTTCATGGAGTGGGCCAAGCAGTTGCATCTAAACCAAACGTCAGTTGCAGTGGTGCGCTCTCAGAGATGTGCTCTCTGAAATGACGAATCACACTTTTCTGTCTGGCAATCCATTGGATTAGTCTGGATTTGGCAGTTGCCAGGAGAATGGTATTTGTCTGACTGCATTGTGCCAAGTCTAAAGTTTGATGGTGGAGGCATTACAGCATTGGCTTGTTTTTCACGAGCTGCCCTCAGTCACCTTAGTTCCAGTAAAAGAAACTCTTAATGCTTCAGCATAACAAGACATTTTTGGCAATTTCATGCTCCCAACTTTGTGGGACCAGTTTGGGGATGGACCCTTCCTGTTCCAACATGACTGCACACCAGTGCACAAAATAATGTCCATAAAGACATGGATGATTATCCAACATCGGTGTCTGACCTCACAAATGTCATTCTGGAAAAATGGACAAAAATTTCAACGCGCTCCTAAACTTGCTGGAAATCCTTTCCCAGAAGAGTTGAAGCTGTTATAGCTGCAAAGGGTGAGCTGACATCATATTAAACCCCATGGATTAAGAATGTGATGTCACTCAAGTTCATATGCATGTGAAGGCAGATAAGCAAATACTTGGCAAAGGCAATACAGTGTCTCTCGCTTACTCTAAATTTCTAAATAACACCACATACTACATAAACACTGGCCATTTGAACCCCTTTACAGTTGTTTTTCTGGTGATGCTGTGCTGTTACTATATAAGAGAATTTAAACCAAAAGAGAAAACAATAACTTAGTTGCTATATTTATTATATCCCTCGTGCAGAGGAAGTATTTGTGTTCCTGTGTGTGTGTATTCATGTTTGTTGTCATTAATTTATTAAAGCATGTACAGGAAACCTAAGCATTCATTTACAGTAAAGTTGCTTCGGTCAACAAGCAGCTTTAATGGGATCCGTAAACAAAATGCAGCCTTTTTCTTTCCCATCAGCCTTCTGTCTAAAGCTCTGTCAAATTCTCAAATAGACCTAAAAATAGCTTGTGGCTCCTTTACTCTCACAATAGGGGATTACAATCCAATCAAATAAATGCTTTCTCTAATTGTACATCAAATAAAAGTGCCTGTCAGTGGGGCTCATCGCAACCTACACAGAAGACATTTATGTTTCAAGGCAGATTATCTGTTTCTGCTCTGAACCCCCAAACACAGATCCTCTCTGTGTTTGGGGGTTCAGGGCATAAACAGGAAGTACAGCTAATCTTTTTAAGTGTGTTTTTGTGTTTGTCTGTGTGTATGTGAGATAAGACTTAGCTTGTTTCGGGGAGCAGGGGGATTGGACTGTGCAGCAGAAAAATGAAAAAAGAAGAAAAAACAAAAACAAAGATAATATTCAAAGGAATTAAAATCTGAAGAGAAGAGACATCCTAACATTTTTTAGCACAGGAATATATGAAGTACAAGTGTAGGACTGGGTACTGGGTGGGTGACTAGATTACAGTATAATGGAAGTCTGTAGAAGCAGCCCATTAGTTGCAAATTTCACAGTTAGACTGACAAAGAATGTAAAAATAACTCAAGATTTTTTCTGTGATGAGATCGCAACAGACAGATGCACAAATACCTGGTGGAGCTGGTGATTGTCATCGGGAAAATATTTTGCCACAGGGACACACACACTGGAAATATTTCTCAGAGATTTTGATCCATATTGACATGAAAGCAGAGTTGCTGCAGATTGTATATCAAAGCCATGATGTGAATCCCTTGTTTCACCACATCTCAAAGATGCTCTGGTGACTGCAGAGGCCATTTGAATACAGTGCAGTCATGTTCAAGATTCCAGTTTGAGGTGACTGGAGGTTTGTGATATGGTTCATTATTCTGCTGAAAGCAGCTGTGGTCAGAAAGGGCTGGACATGGTCAGCAACAAGGCTCAGTGCACTATTTGTACTAAAGGGCCCAAAATGTGCCAATAAACACACAACATTACATCATAACCAGCCTGAACCACTGATACGAGGCAGGTTGGATTGAGGCTGTCATGTTGTTTATGCCAAAGTGTGACAATCTTACAATCCAAACGTTGCTGCAGAAAATGAGAATCATTAAACCAGGTGACATTTTCTCTAACTTCCTACTACAAACTTTTGTTGAGCCTGTGTGAATTGTGGTCTCAGTTTCCTGTTCTTGTCTGACACCTGGTGTGGTCTTCAGCTGCTGCAGATGCATAGATAGATAGACTTTATCATTCAGACTTCATTCATACACCATTCAGTGCACATCAAAACTACTCAAACTTCTCAAAAATACTGAGACTAGGCCGTCTGCCAGTAACAGCCGTATTCTAAGTCACTTAAATTATCTTATGCTCTAATGCTTTGTCTGAAGTTCATCAGGTCATCTTGGCCATGCCTGCATTCCTAAATGCACTGAGTCACCGTGATCTGATTGGCTGATTAAATATTTGCATTAATGAGCTTTTGAAGAGGTGTACCTAATAAAGTGGCTCTTGTATATTTTTGACTGAAGCACTGATTAGACCTACACTTTTTTTTCAGAGTGACTGAAAGCCCCAAGGTGAAGCAGCTAAACTCGAATAGTCTGTTTTCCATACTTTTCAAATTAATTCAGCTCAGTTTTATTTCTATAGCACGATGTTATAAAAGCAGCTGCCTCAAAGCCTTTTATATTGCAGAGGAAAGACAACATTAGAGAAAACCCCTGTTTCATACTGAAAGAGGAAAACTATTTCTGCATATTTGATGTGAGAATGAATTAGTAAAGACCACAAAGTCAGATTCGGGTTTGCGTTTCTCTGGGTTTTTTGCACTTTTGTCTTTCCTCTTTGCTTCATAAACAGCAAAGAGGCAGATTAGAAATTTGAAGGAATGGCAGCACAAGTCACTAGCTGGAATCAAACTGCAGCTGTGGTGCTGGGCATTTTCACATCTCAAGGTGTCAAGGTATTGTCATTTTGTTCAATGAATCTGGTTGCAGCCAGTGTGGTATGTGTATTTTAAAATGACCTTAATGCAAACAGAAGAAGAATATTTATCAAATAAAAAGTATGACCAGTGTAGTTATGATCTTGCTGTCACTCATTTGGTTGCTTCAAAGATGGTAGCCAAGTCTGAGACTGGTCACGGTCACATGCCATCTTCAAAGTAACTTTGTAACTTGTGATAAAGTGGCAATTAGACAGAGTCAGCCTGCTGTTTATTTGTGTTTGAATGGAGTTAGGCAGGCAATTACATGCACTCCTTTGTCTGATTAAGTGTGATAAATCTGTTGCAAGTCTACTGCAAATCTGTTACCCTCTACATACGGATAAAAAAAACCCCTCACAATAAAGAACATCACATTGTGTTCTGTAGGAAAGACTAATTCTGATTGGTTGCAATATGTTGGTTATCTTTCTGCAAGTGCAACAAATTAAATTATAAATTGTAACTATTTGCAAGCCTTCAAGTCGCCTCCCACTAGACAACCTGTGCAATCACTTTGCAACTGAAAGTGCTGGTCCAGAGGGTGAGGGTAAACAAAAGGAAGAGTGAAGTGTAAATAAGACAAACAGACAGAATGAGAGAGAAACAGGACTAAACAAAGAGCAGAACTAATAGGAGCAGGTGAAACTGATGACAGCAATAAGATTTTTGAATTTTTGAAATAAAACTGGGGAAAAAGTGAAGGAAAAACAAGCAGGGAAGCAGACAGGGAAGCACTGAAGGGAAACTGAGGTATTAGAAATACAAGGAGTCCATTATGGTACAAGCACCATGACATAAGATGTCCTTTGGCGCCAGAGATAACAGTTCTATTAAATAAGAAATAATGTTCAGCAGGTCTGACATGATGACATAAGCTGTGGAAATAATATCATTTCTTGGCAGAAAGCTTTACAAGTTCTGGAACCTATATTTTCAGTTATCCCACCAATAATGCCTCTCTTTGAAGCTTCCAGAACCTACAGCTTTCAAACTCACAGCTCACATTTTGTAAAGTAACTTTTCCAATCCCATATACATATATATATATATATATATACACACTCAACAAAAATATAAACGCAACACCTTTGTTACTGCTCCCATTCCCCATGGGATGGACGTAGAGACCTAAAATTCATTCCAGATACACAATAGAACCATCCCTCCCAAACAGTGGTCACAAATCAGTCCAAATGTGTGGTAGTGGGCACATCTGCTATATTGAGATAATCCATCCCACCTCACAGGTGTGCCACATCAGGATGCTGATCTGACATCATGAGTAGTGCACAGGTGTACCTCAGACTGCCCACAACAAAAGGCCACCCTGGAATGTGCAGTTTTTTGCGCTATTGGGGGTCTGGGGACCCAGAACCGGTCAGTATCTGGTGTGACCACCATTTGCCTCATGCAGTGCAACACATCGTCGTATGGAGTCTATCAGATTGTCAATTGTGGCCTGTGGAATGTTGGTCCACTCCACTTCAATGGCTGTGCGAGGTTGTTGGATATTCGTGGGAACTGGTACACGCTGTCGTATACGCCGGTCAAGCACATCCCGAACATGCTCAATGGGTGACATGTCCGGTGAGTATGCTGGCCATGCAAGAACTGGGACATTCCCAGCTGCCATCTGCCCTGAACAATGTGAACCATGATTCATCTGTGAAGCGCACACCTCTCCAACGTGCCAGACGCCATCGAATGTGAGCATTTTCCCACACAAGTCTGTTACGGCGACGAGCTGGAGTCAGGTCAAGACCCCGATGAGGACGACGGGCATGCAGTTGAGCGTCCCTGAGACGGTTTCTGACAGTTTGTGCAGAAATTGTTTGGTTGTGCAAACCAATTGTTCCAGCAGCTGTCTGGGTGGCTGGTCTCAGACGATCTTGGAGGTGAACCTGCTGGATGTGGAGGTCCTGGGCTGGTGTGGTTACACGAGGTCTGCGGTTGTGAGGCCGGTTGGATGTGCTGCCATATTCTCTGAAACGCCTGTGGAGACGGCTTATGGTTGAGAAATGAACATTCAATGCACGGGCGACAGATCTGGTTGACATTCCTGCTGTCAGCATGCCAATTGCACGCTCCCTCATTGCTTGTGGCATCTGTGGCATTTTGCTGTGAGACAAAACTGCACATTCCAGGGTGGCCTTTTGTTGTGGGCAGTCTGAGGTACACCTGTGCACTACTCATGATGTCAGATCAGCATCCTGATGTGGCACACCTGTGAGGTGGGATGGATTATCTCAATATAGCAGATGTGCCCACTACCACACATTTGGACTGATTTGTGACCACTGTTTGGGAGGGATGGTTATATTGTGTATCTGGAATGAATTTTAGGTCTCTACGTCCATCCCATGGGGAATGGGAGCAGTAACAAAAGTGTTGCATTTATATTTTTGTTGAGTGTATATATATATATATAAAAACACCCAGCACGCCCCTGCGGGCGGTTTATCCTTCAAGCTCGGGTCCTCTACCAGAGGCCTGGGAGCTTGAGGGTCCTGCGCAGTATCTTAGCTGTTCCAAGGACTGCGCTCTTCTGGACAGAGATCTCCGATGTTGTTCCCGGGATCTGCTGGAGCCACTCGCCTAGCTTGGGAGTCACCGCACCTAGTGCTCCGATTACCACGGGGACCACCGTTACCTTCACCCTCCACATCCTCTCGAGCTCTTCTCTGAGCCCTTGGTATTTCTCCAGCTTCTCGTGTTCCTTCTTCCTGATATTGCTGTCATTCGGAACCGCTACATCGATCACTACGGCCGTCTTCTTCTGTTTGTCTACCACCACTATGTCCGGTTGGTTAGCCACCACCATTTTGTCCGTCTGTATCTGGAAGTCCCACAGGATCTTAGCTCGGTCATTCTCCACCACCCTTGGGGGCATCTCCCATTTTGACCTCGGGACTTCCAGGTTATACTCGGCACAGATGTTCCTGTACACTATGCCGGCCACTTGGTTATGGCGTTCCATGTATGCCTTGCCTGCTAGCATCTTGCACCCTGCTGTTATGTGCTGGATTGTCTCTGGGGCATCTTTACACAGCCTGCACCTGGGGTCTTGCCTGGTGTGATAGACCCCAGCCTCTATGGATCTTGTACTCAGAGCTTGTTCTTGTGCTGCCATGATTAGTGCCTCTGTGCTGTCTTTCAGTCCAGCTTTGTCCAGCCACTGGTAGGATTTCTGGATATCAGCCACCTCCTCTATCTGCCGGTGGTACATACCGTGCAGGGGCCTGTCCTTCCATGATGGTTCCTCGTCTCCCTCCTCTTTCTTGGGTTTCTGCTGCCTGAGGTATTCACTGAGCACTCGGTCAGTTGGGGCCATCTTCCCAATGTATTCTTGGATGTTCGTTGTCTCATCCTGGACTGTGGTGCTGACACTCACCAGTCCCCGGCCCCCTTCCTTCCGCTTAGCGTACAGCCTCAGGGTGCTGAAGAAGGGACTGCTCTCACAGCTAGAAGGGACTGCTCTCACAGCTAGAGATTGACGAGGTACAACACAAATGCTACGGCAAGGAGGAGTCAGGACGCCAGGTCAGGGGGGAGATATCATCGCCCCCACCCAAGATTGGGTACATAGCCCCAAGTGCGATAGGAGAAGGACCGTTGAGTGCGAGAGGAACTGACCTGAAAAATAGGATCATGGCCAAGCTTGAAACCTGGATCCCCCGTAGCCGGTTACCAAGATTACGTGAAGTACCCTCAGAAGGTCTGCTAGATGATGTTAATGCAGCACTACGGACAATACCTACAACCACGATTACCGACACTAACAAGCTGATCTACAATACGGCAGCAGTGATCAGTGAGATGCTTGGCTACAAGTTGAACAGCCACAAGGGGCAGTACCCTCCATGGAGAAGGAGGCTAGAGGACAAGATCAAAGTAGCACGGAGGGAGGTTAGCCAACTAACGGAGTTGCAGAAAGGTGCGACAAAGAAGGTGCATAAGAAATACAGCAAGCTGTCCATACCTGAGGCCTTGGAAACTGCCAAGCAAAGACTCACAGCCTTGGCCAGCCGCTTGAGGAGGTACACCAGAGAGATAGAAGGCAGGAGAATAAACCAGCTGTTCTCCACAGAACCAGCAAAGGTGTACTCTCAGTGGCAAGGGAACAATAAGAGAACAGCACCACCAAGGCTGGAGACGGAGCAATACTGGAAGGGCATATGGGAGAAGGACGCAACCCATAACGGCAATGCTCAGTGGCTAGTGGATCTGAGGGCAGACCACAGCGACCTCCCTGAACAGGGTCCAGTAACCATCACAGTGGCAGATATCCAAGAAAGGGTCTCCAGTATGAAGAGTTGGACAGCACCAGGGCCCGACATGGTTCACGCCTACTGGCTAAAGAAGCTGACTGCACTCCACGAGCGTCTGGCAGCACAAATGAACCAGCTGCTAGTTAACGAGAGACACCCAGAATGGCTAACCGAAGGTCGGACGGTCCTGATCCCCAAGGACCCCAAGAAGGGACCGGTCCCCTCCAACTACCGACCAATAACCTGCCTCAGTACTACATGGAAGCTCCTGTCAGGCATCATATCGGCTAAGATGAACAGGCACATGGGTCAATACATGAGCGGGACACAGAAAGGAATTGGCAAGAATACCAGAGGCGCAAAACACCAGCTACTGGTAGACAGAACAGTCAGCCGAGACTGCAAGACCAGACTGACCAACCTGTGCACTGCCTGGATTGATTACAAGAAGGCCTATGACTTAATGCCCCACAGCTGGATACTGGAATGCCTAGAATTGTACAAGATCAATGGGACCCTAAGAGCCTTCATCAGGAACTCAATAGGGATGTGGCGTACAACACTAGAGGCCAACTCCAAGCCCATAGCACAAGTCACCATCAAGTGCGGGATCTACCAAGGAGATGCTCTGTCCCCACTGCTGTTCTGCATAGGCCTGAACCCCCTCAGTGAGATCATTAACAAGGCTGGCTATGGATACCGACTACGGAACGGAGCAGTTGTCAGCCACCTCCTGTACATGGATGACATCAAGCTGTATGCCAAGAGTGAACGAGACATCGATTCACTGATCCACACTACCAGGCTATACAGCAATGACATTGAAATGTCGTTCAGACTGGAGAAGTGTAGTCGGATGGTAACAAAGAGAGGGAAGGTAGTCAGAACTGAGGGGATTGAACTACCAGAAGGCAACATTGCAGACATAGAGGACAGTTACAAGTACCTGGGGATCCCGCAGGCGAATGGGAACCATGAAGAGACCGCTAGAAAAGCTGCAACCACCAAGTACCTGCAGAGGGTCAGGCAAGTCCTGAGGAGTCAGCTGAATGGTAAGAACAAGATCCGGGCCATCAACACGTACGCCCTGCCCGTGATCAGGTACCCTGCTGGGGGTAATAGGCTGGCCAAAGGAGGAGATAGAAGCCACTGACATATATATATATATATATATATATATATGCAACATAGCTGTATTACAAAACATAAACAACATGTTTGGTATATATAACTATAACGAACTTTTCTCAGTGATGCTGTTTATTGTACTCTAATGCTTCATTGTGTCACACTTGGTTGGTGAACCTTGTCAAATTGTACTGCCCAGTTCACTGCACACGCACACACACATGCAGGCATACGCACATTGACCCTTAATGCCTGAGTGCAAGATGAGCAGAGCTGCAACAGACCTTCTCTGCTGGTCGTATGCAAGTGCTAATCCTGCTCTTACACAGCAAACTAAGCTCTCTCTGCTTAACAGAAAAGCGCTTTAGCTATCATAATGCATCCACTTCGCCCTGCAGACCCTCAGTCCACTGTCTGTACACCTCCCCCCTGACACCATCCCTACATTCATCAACTCTGTGCAAAACATGACTTTCATAAGTTGATGGATAGTGTACTGGCATTTTTAGCTTCTTAGCATGCTGGACGCCTCTTGTTCACCACACCTTTGCAGCATTTTCTTTTTTGTGACAACTTAGACAGTTTTTGCTTTTAAAATAATAAGAGACTAACTTTGCACTTTGCACAGCCTGGAAGTATAAATAAGACTGGAACAACATTTACAAGAATCAATCAAGCAAGCAACTGCCAATTTTGTTGCTAAACCAAAATTTAAAAAGAAAAAAAAGTTCGATCTGAAGTAAAAGAAAAAAAAACTGCAGTAACTATGACATTATTACATATCAATGGGTCACCGAACACACATCTGCAAAAACCTTTATTCATGTCAACACCTTTTATGTTTTGTGACAAAATATGAGAAAAAACTCATATATACAGTAACGGACATTTTGATCGTGCACAAACACAGACACACACACACGGTTACACACACAGCCTTACAAGGTGAAAATTAAACCAACAATGCAATTGTGTTTAGTAACAATACAGTTATTCTGAATGGAAAATCCTTGACCTTCATTAATATTTCAAGGAAGCTTGAATTATTTATGAAAATGTGTCTTTCCAAAAACAGTTCTCTAGTTTTGCTCTCTGCTCAGTGTCTTGGGTGTGAGGTGCATCCTCTCTCAGAGTTACAGTTTTATTTTTATTGTTTTGTTTTGTTTTTTAATGAAAAACTGTTGGTATGAGTTGTGGGTAGAGACCAAAAGCATTATGGGGTCAGGAACTTGGTTATTCAGGAGGGCTTGGAGTGGGGCCATTGCTTCTGATCGAAGAGAGCCAGTGGAGTTAATTCAGGCATCTGATGAGCGTGCCTCCTGGACGCCTCTTAGTTGAGGCTAGGCTCAGACACAGGATGCTGGAGAAATTGCATCTCTCCACTGGTTTGGGAATCCCTCAGTCTGTCCTCAGAAGTGCTGGAAGAGGTAAGCATGGAGAGGGAGGTTTTGGCTAAGACCACTGCCTGTGCGATCTACATCCAGATGAGCATTTTAAAATGGATGAATGGACTTCTGCAGCCAGACTGTTTACTGAACATAACTCACAATGCAGGAATGTCAGAAACAAAAAAAGAAAAAGGAAGATTTTTCCTTTTTGGTCCTTGAAGTCAATAAAACTGCAGCAATTTGTGTCACATAGAGTGACGTCAGCAACTTTCCACAGCAGTTGGTCTGCCAGCTAGAAGCTAATGCTGCTTCATACAACTCAAATAAGGGAATTAAATATATATAGTTAACTACTGCTAATCAATTGCTACACACTGTCTGCATGTACTGTATGAACTCCCAGTTTACCTATGAAAACATATAGAAGTAAAGAATAAATCATTGAGTTTTCCATTCTAAAGGTGACATCACAGTGACTTTCTTATGGTAACGGTTTTCTTCTGTTTGTTTGTTTTTTTCTTTTTGTTACTCACCTTTTTATTTATGACACATCTGTAGTCCATATAATTATTGCCTCAAAGTTGGACTAATTTAAAATTTTATTATAAGAATGTCCCTTTAGTTCTTTGAAAAACCTCCAGCTGATCCAAAGTGTTGCAGAGGGAAGGTTAGCATGAAGTACAAAGAGAGATGGAATGTTTAAGAAATCAGATTTTTTCAGTGCTCATCTTAAGGTATTTTTAAAGCCTCTTTAAAGAAACACCCCACTGTGTAGCACTTCTCTCCTCAGTTCCACACACCAAACAGAAACTGTTTAATCTCATACAAAAAGTGCAGGGACCACATTTTTGTGTGCAATCAATGCGGTAAGATACTTTACTGAAAATGACTAGGTTGGTTTAACAAAATGATAAGCAATGACACCATATCAAGATCAAAACAATAAAGAGCAAGCCCACAGTTGCAAATCAGCAGCAGGAGAGTCTATGACCAGTGAATAGTATGAATAGCATAATGAAGTTGCATTTAGAGGTTGGGACACAGCATGATGGATGACTCAGACAGCACAGCAGTGTGGATTTTGCGACATACCTCAGATGCTAAAAGCAGCGATAAAGTATAGAACAACAACAAAAACAAAGTGAACAATATATTGATATTTATCTTTATAAATTCATAAATGCTGTGATATGGGATTCAGCTGCACTTCCACACTATACTCAGATAGCTTGACTCCTGTCCTCTTTCAGCAATAACCCCCCTCAGTGAACTCCCTCTGTTATCCCTGGAAAACAATATTACACTTCCATGCCAGCGCCATTCATTTCTCTTTTTACTAGTTGTATTTTGGACAGTTTAAAATATTTTCAGACCTTTATTCCTCCAAATATTTTTTAAAAGAAACAAATTAATTCCTTTAACAAACAACTATGATGAATTTCAATCTGGCTAATGGTATTTATAGATCATTAAGACTGACTCTCAGAATTATTATTCTCTACTCAAACTCTTATCTAATAATGTTTGCAAAGAGGCGCTTGATCTAAGTTATATTTTTGAGTTCGACTTGTACCCCTGTTCCCCAAATTACTAAAGAAGTGCTGTTTTACTCAAATGAGACATTAATATGGTGTGTGTTTAATTTGGTTGGTTAGATATCAAGTTGTGTTGCTTTTTGAATGCTTTTAATATAAATAACTTTGTATCTTTGGATCTGATCATGATTAGGGAATTAGGTGGTGATAAGTCTGGACCAAGGCTAACTCACAAACACAATCATATTGCCAGGGGATCTAGGGGCTCAGATCACTGCAGCGCTGTACTGGAGCCTGTGTATTCCTGTCAATTTGCCTCCCTGTATAAATAATTCCTGTAAAATGCTCTCCTTGTATCATCCCACCAATTTCTAGTGGGATTAGCTCAGGACACCGACTGTTTTTAAAGCCACCACATCTGTTTGCTTGGGGTCACTGCCCTGTTTTCAGCCTATCTGTGAAAATGTGCACCGCCACAGCTCTTCTAGATTTTTTTGTGAGTGACTAAATGTATAACATCCAACAATCAACACAAAAGACCATGATTGCTATTGGCAAGGAGTCTTCACAACTGAACGCTTGCAACCTTTCATTTTATATGGATACCTCGTAAACAAAGAGCTGCATTTTTACACATTGAAAGAAACAAATTATTGTTTAACTGTTTCTGGTCTCTACCAACTCCTAAAGAAAATATGTGGCTGAATGTTAGGCTGAGAGTAGTGAGAATGAATTAAAAGACTAAAGCTATACAAAAAAATGTAAAAACAAAAAAACATAAAAGTAAAATAGTAAACTGAAGTTTTGCAGGGAAGAAAATTGTCTACGCTGTGATTACAGATATTGTGCCTGTAATAAAAATGTGTAATCACCACACTGAAAAGCATTGCTGATTGAGGAAATCATGTTTGGCTGGTTTACGTAATTTATTGATTACAGAGATTGTTTGTCCACGTCAACAGTCTCTCTCACAAAAGGAGCTCCACAAGGTCCTGCACACACGATTTCAGATAAGTGGAGGATAATGAATGGATGGACAGACAGACAAGTCGATTTTGAACAAATAAATACAAATACAATAAAAATAAGCCCATCTCCACACAGTAGTCTAAATAAGGTAGAGAACAGTAACAGATTTTTCACATGTGACATTTCCAGCAAATTTTGTCAGCTATTGTCACACCCACAAATTGAGTTTTATGCACTTTTTCTAAGCCAACCCCTCTATTTGTACCTGAACTTAATTATTTGTTTAATGGCTACAATATACCATTCACATTTAACTGACCTGGCGGTTGTCATTTGGATAGATGGATGGATGGACTTACATAAACTTAAAGGGCCTTTAATTCATGTTCATATGTGATTAGGTGTCATGTTATTAAAAATTGATATTTATTTGAATTCATGAATTATTATTTATTATTTAGAATAAACATATTTTTATATTATATTATTATTATTTTTCTATTATATCAAATTATTATTTTTAGAAACAGGAGCAAGCAACATAAGACTTCACAGGAACATAACAGAAGCTTTGACAAAGGGAAAAGAGGATTATTATACACAGAGTAAACACTGGGCGAACAAAACAAAGGTGGAAGTATTGACAATCTAACAGACAGAGCTTAAAAGCCAAAAGAAATCCAGATTATACACAGTAAACTCTGTGGTGCTCATGCTCTAATAATACATCCGGTGGTTCTGAATCCAGCACAGCACCTCTAAGGACTCACTTTTTTCAATTACCATTTGTATTTTCTAACTTCAAAATTGAAGCCTCAATCACATTAAAATAAATAAACGATACACCTTGTTCATCTCGTTTTTAGTATGTGAAAACGTTATAACACCTTCATTATTAATAAAGGGCATTAACCAATTAATTTAACACAAGATAAAACCACCCTCTATTTATGATGGGATGAGAAGAGAATAAAGAAAACGTAAAAAACATAAATACTTTTATGTAAGGTCTTGTGTAGCACATATTCAATTGATCTTTATATTCTGGTGCATGAAGTGTAATTATATTTTAAATTGTATGATCCTGGTTCAGAGCTTTGAAACTGCACTGCGCCCGTAGAGACCACTTGGGAGGAAAGAAGCTTTGTCAAGCAACTGATCCACTGCCAGTTTCATTTTGGAGATATGCGCTCTGGCTGCATGGGATGGAAACAGCACAGCTGATAGAGAACAGCTGTCCGCTGTTGCACTGGACAGAGGCCAGTGTTAAGCCTGGTGGACTCACAAACACACAAAACCCCACAGGATCTGCCGACAAACTCCCCAAAACTTGCATATTAGATTTACCTCTCTGTGCTTAGCCATGACTCTCACCTCTTTTTCTGTTGAAATATTCCTTCCACCTACGCCAGTCTCTATTGAGTAATAGAGTCTGTGAGAGGAATGAACAACAAGGTCTACTTTACACACCAGTGATGTTGCTTTGGGAGTTTCTTAAAGTCAATCAGAAGGGATTTCTTTCCATAAAACTGAGTAATAGTCAGTTGAACTCCACTTTCACAGTAGGTGTTGATTTTGTGATTTGTGAAAGATTTTTAAAAAATGCTTTTTTTGAAATATAAGTGTCTTTGATTAGACACTTAAGTTTAAAACTACTCTTTCTATCTTTGAGATAAAACAGTACGACTCATCAGTCGTACTGTTATTGAAAGTATCTGCATGTAATGATGCATGAGATGGTTATGAATAATTTTTTCTCTATTGGTTATATTTTTATTTGTGAAGAAACTTGTGAGCTCATTACTAGTTAAGGTTCAAGGAAAGTTTGGCTCAGCAGACTGATTCTGGCTACAGTGTTGAAAAGAAAACTGGGGTTGCTCTTATTTTCTTCACTAATGAAAAGTAAGATGTCATTTTAGGAGGGCTTTTATATAGAGCAATAAACTATTTTTCCAGGTTAAATGAAGATCTTCTAAATTAATGAGATACCATTTTCTCTCTAACTTTTGGGTTATCTGCTATAAGGTGCACATTAGAGAGTTATACCAGGAAGTCAAGTACTTGTGATTTGAGGCTTTCTTTTTCAGAAGCGCCACAGTATCCAGAGTCATGCACAATGTCGATGTGACACCATTAACAAGATAATCGACCTCTGTGGGAGTAGCAGCTCTGCACTGTGTTGACACAATAAGTGGAGGAAAAATATGCTTAAATGTAATTACTGCGCTTTCAGAAAGACGTCTACAGTAATGAAATGTATTACCCACTATTGAGTAATCCATTATTGTAAATTTAAGTGTTATTAAGAAGTAATCAGACAAAAGAGGGTTTTCAGGGAACACTGCATAAATGTTCAGTTCCTATGTCACATGTCAGAACAAGATCCAGGGTGTGATTGAAGTGGTGGGTGGGTTCTTTTACATTTTGAGCCAATTAAGTTTAATAATAGGTTAAATGTTTCTTTTGATCTTTCTTGTTGCCATCACTGTGCAGCACTATGATGAGTTGGGCATTTTCTGAATTGAATGAATGAATGATATTAAATCTTATAAAAATACAAAACAAACATGATCTTATTGCTTTCCAGTGTATTGTTTTTGTAAGTGCATTCATTGTAATCATTAAGAAACATGTCAGAGAAATCTCCTGTGATGGGTCCATTACAGTACAGGTTTAAAAAAAACAAAAAAAACACCAAAAACCAAGCTAAATTTATATAGGTAGTCCTGTATTCATCTAGAGAACATGCAGAAAGTAAATTTGGTAGAGTTGAGACATGGGGCAACAATGCAGAGCTGAAATGAAAGGCCTGCTTAAGTGAAAATAAAGGGAAAGCACAAGAGACAGAAGACTTACAAAATAAATCTGGAAGCAACAAAACACAGAAGCAAAACTAATACATGACTGAACATGGAGAAACACAAAGGAGGCTACAATCAACAAGGAAATCCAAATTCAAAAAATAGAGGACAACAAAGGTCAAACAAGAAAGCGACTACATGTTTTCTATTGACCGTTTTCTATTGACCAACTGGGGTAATTTCTGAATAAAATGAAATCTGAACATATGCAGTGAAAAGCAGGGAAATGTAAGCTGTTGTAGGTCAAAAGCTGGTATGTCATCCATGTTAATACACTGTCCATATGTGTAAGCCCGCTCTGCTGCAGCTGTTTTTTTCCATCTGATTTAACAAATCTCTGTTTAATGCTTAACAACTTCTCATGTAAACATCAAAGAAATGCAACACCAGTGAAAGGTAACAGTGAGATTTTTCTTTTTCTGGACCACTTTAACATCACATTTTCCATCCATGCGATAAATTGATAGCCTGGTACTCCCACGACAGGCTTTCAATTTATCGCAGGTCATGAACTTACAGTTGTTCCAGTATGTTATAATAAACTGCCAGTTAGGGGGGAAAATCTGTATATACAAATGAAAGCAATAGAAGATCTGAGGCTTTGTGGGATTTACAACCTTGATAAAATACTCATCACCTACCTTGTTCCAACTGGAATTACAAAATCACTGCTTTTGTGACAGCCAGGGACATAATTTCATCTCAAGGCTAAAGTCAACATCAAAGTCAATCGGCCTTGGCAACACAATTGCCTTTTTTTGCTTTTTAAACACTTTTAACAATTTGTTAATTCACCCTGTTAATTTTTTTCCCACTTATTCAGTTAGGAATGAATCTGAATTAAAAAGAAATGACTGTGTGGCACTCCCTCCTCAATGACGGAGAAATTGTTAGCGATTTTCAATAAGGATTGATACTTTGTTTGTAATTCTAAAGTTCAGTATGTAGCCCACTGAATTGAAACAAAAAAGAAGCAGCACTGCAGTAAATGTCCAAAATGTTTGATATGTCAGTGATGGTAGCTCCAGCTAGCTGGGTTTTAAACGCTAGCATCAGAGCTACCAGGGTTATAGTTTGCCTAGTTGTGGCACAGAGCCAGTTTTATGAATAAGAGAGCTAGCTTTCTGCTACAGCTGTTAATATTAATGTACAGAATTTCTTTATGGATACTTTAATATGATTAGGTTATGATTAGTGTTGTTGTTAGGCCCACCCAGTAAAGTATCTGTGCCCCCTTAGCTGAATTCTATTAATAATAAAAGTTGCATTAATTCATATAGTTTGTTAATGAAAACCTTAAATAGCCATATTAGTAAAAAGTCATAGCTGTGCAAGTTTTTCAGTGCTTCAGTAGCAGTCCTGGTAAAAGAAGAAGACAGAGTGGATAGGCCAATAACAGTCAGACTGCTTCTAATGTCTCTTTGAAACCAAAAATACCTCAGTCGTCAGTTTGAGCAACTACTTTTAAAGCATGGAGGTACTGAAAAACTGCGAAACAAGTAGAAATGTGCTGAGGAGATTCTGTGTTCACAATTAGCTGGTGAGTTCATTGATCCACTTTCAGAAAAAATGTTTCTCCTTTTTGTTTCCTGCTTTCCCATATGGAAAAGAAATAGTAAAAACTTATATGTGACTCATGAAAGTGGCCACTTTCTCATTACTTTCATATATTGTTTTAGTAAGTATCCAAAACATACAAGTTTCATTATATAATTTTTCAAGGGATCTTATATCTGTTTTCACGCTTGTATGCTTTTCATACAAGTTTCACACAAGACAGATACAAACTTTATAAGATTTATATATATCTTTTCCATATGGGTTGCCTCTGCAATCTAAGACAGGTATTTTTAGACTGTTTAAAATTGTGGCTACATTATTTTATGGGTGTACTGTGCATGTATGGTTATAATTGTGCATAGCATGACTTGAGCCAAGTGACCACCTGTCGACTTCATATGGTCTGCTGCTAAACCTGGGTTAAAGTCTAAAGAAGGGAGAAAATATTCACATATTCAAATCTTGGTTTTCAGTTACAACTGCTATGAAATGATCGCATTTGTTACGCTCTCCTCTTTTAGCCAATTACTGAACCTAAAGACAATACCTGAAGAACCCTTTTCTCTATACTGACATAAGCTTGTAGATGATGTGGTGGCTCTTAACACTTTCTCCAGCTTCTCTTTCACCAATTCACCTCCATCTTTCCATCATACAAGCTCCCATGTTCTTTCTCTCATTCTTTGTGTTTATTGTCAGCGTGCTTCACCAAGTAGAGTGAATTTCAACCAGCATACACCTGCTCCTTGAGAGGATTCAAAAATAGAACATTTGATCCGTGAGTGCTGGATTTGTTTCCCATCTTTTGAGATTTGAGTCTCTAAATGATGCCCAAGCTTGGGCTCTGAGGCACATACTGTTTTGTTACTTAGTATGTATTGCTACAATTTTACAGAAACAAACCACTTTTAAATACAGGTTGCTACGTGATACTGTGAGCCACCGTTATTCTGCTGCAACCAGCCCTCATCTAAGGGTGTTACATCTATCCTTTAGATGAAATGATCTCTTTTTCTCAAATTCCACACATTGTTACTGTTGTGAAAATCAAAATTTCAAATACCATTTTGCTTGTTAAACTTAGCATAAGGACAAAAAAATGTTGTTTTCTATTTCTGCAAGTCTTGTGATATTTTGTTTCTCAACCTGGCAGAGGTGTGGGAAGGACAGTGATGAATCAAAAGATTTTCTGTACTAGGAAATCTACAATATTTAAGTGTAATTCAGCATCACATTTTTTATAATGGCTTGTGCTGGATGTGCATTTTCTTCCTGTATGATGGTGGATGTTAAGAATGCTGGGAGTGACCAGGAGGGACAGGATTAGAAAGGAGAACATAAGGAGGGAATGCTGAGGCTGAGGTGCTTGGAGACAACATTGGAGACACAAGGCTAGGACAGTTTGGAGAACACGCAGAGGAAGAAGGCTGAAGATGGAGCTGCCAGGCAGCAGTAAAAGAGCATGTAGTGAAGGATGACATTCAGAGAGTTGGTGTGACAGAGTGCAAGAGATAGGGTGAGATGAAGGTGTTTACAATGCAGATTAAACATGTACCCATTTATTAGCAAAGAAGAAAAATAGGAAAATAGTCAGAGTCTCATTTCTGTCCATGAAACTGAATTTTTTTTTATAACAGACATCTAAACTCTTCAAAAGGTAATTCATTATGTGTCACTGTCATGCCCTGCTCCTGTTCATTATTTCTTTTTAAGTAACATAAGGTCCTTTTCAAAAATCTGTGTGATAGACTTCCTAAAATTACCCGTGACCATTATTTCTCTTCTCTTACCCTGACAGGAGGTGAAGTACTTTCAGTTTCCTGGTGAGCTACTAATGAGGATGCTGAAGATGCTGATTCTCCCACTCGTCGTGTCCAGGTACCTGCACGTCAGTACAGCTCTAACACAATGACCCAAATCACTACTTAACTTAGCATATCTAAAGTTTCCAGTAATGTATTCAGTCGGTTATTAAGACATACATACATTTTCATTCTGCTGGTTTGGGATAATTGACATTGGAATCAAGTTTGACAAAATATGTGAATCTAAAATAAAATAAAAATAAAATGATATATGTACTTAATTTTAAGTCCATGTGAATAGAAAAAATAGAAAAATAATGTGATCAGCTGCTTGCCTGTACTGCAAGTACAATAAACTGACAGTATTGTTTGCCTTTGATTCCTAGCTCCATTTGCGCTTGATCCATCGATTGAACAGTTCATCTCTGTTTCTTTGTTAGCTCATCGAGTATCCGGTCGTTAAGTCTCCTTAGCCGTGTCTGGGCCTAAACTCCGCTGCAGGTCCATATATCAAACGATCACTATGGCATTACTGAGAGTTGAAAAACTGTCTAAAGTCTTTCATCTTTAATAAAATGATCAGCGTTCTGCTCTACCAGGTGTAACAATTGAGTTTACCATCCAGGCATCCATGAAAACAGAATTTATGACATTTAACAGAGTTAGAAGTTAGCAGGAAGTTAGCTCACTAGCTTCTATCTAAATACAATATAGCATGCCCTGACTGCGGGGTTTTTGAAACAAATTAAAACGTACAGCTCTGTTATCACTTCCAACATAAATGAAGACAGAAAACTAAACAGCAGTGACGTTTGTAGGGTTACTGAAGTTTGGCTAGCTGGTATATAATGATGTGCTACGTGACCGCTAGCGACACAGCTATGTTAGCATAATATAAACAAGCTAACTTTTTTTCCACTCGATAAAACTTAACGTGAGTGTTCTCGGTGGTCAGGAACAAATGTAATCACATGGCAGGATGCTGTAAAAGGACCAAACTTCAGCCAGGAGAACAACTGAGATAATCCATCCACAATACAAGGTTAGTCATTCATATACTGCTGCATGGGCTGGGCTGTAGTTACATCCTAAGGTTTTAAAAACTGAGCTTAAATAAATGATTAGCGGTAATAAAAGCCGAGGGAGGTCAACAGTGATCACTGACTGTTTTAGGAGCTTTTTGAGATCAAATAGAAGAAAATACATAACATTAAACATGTTAACAACACAAAAGCCATATTAAACGCTACTACTTTAGACCCGGAAGTAGGATTCGTCACGTCATCACTTAACGACCGGATAAACACCAAAGCTCTCACAATGTGTTCTCACACAGTGCCTGCTTATTGCTTCTCTTTATCTTAGCGCCGTAATATTAGCCACTATTAAAATATAAACCAAAGATCAAGGTCAGAAGTCTGGAGGGGTGGTAGTAGCACAGGTTTATAAACCTCACTGCTTTTTTTGTCATGTCCTTTTTAGATTTGTTTTCACCAGCTTGTCACTTTTTGAATGTGGACGCTAAAAGCTGTCTGGTCGGTTTAGAAAGTCATTGTGGTTTGGGTTAAAGCACACTCTTTCACACCAGTAACCTTCATGTTGAAAAATTATGTGTTGGAAGTGGGCCCATCTTACTATCATAACACAGAGATAAGCCTGTGGTTTTGAAAAAAAGTACATTATTTTATCCACTGAGAGTGAAAACTTTGTTTCTCTCCACAGAAAAGCCCTCTTTAGACTCATGTCCATAAAAATTCTCCTTTTTTAAAATGTCAGTGTGCTGCCTGCACATCTTTACAGTTTGTTTCATCTGCTCCATCTTATCTAAACTTATCTCTATTGGAGCTTTGCTCATGAATCTGTTTATATACCAGTAAAATTACTAACAAACATCCCATGTAAGGAAATGCTGTTTATTATTCAACATAAAACTAGCTCACTGAATAAGATTTTGCATGGAAAAAATACATTTTAAAAGCATCCATTTATTTTCTTATTTACTGAGAAATACAAAACGTTTCTTCATTAATCTTGTTTTGAGAATTTGTATGTAGTTTAATCTTTGGTTTTGATGATGGTTCTTTAAAGATTTGTCTCATTGCATTTCTCTTTTGTTTGCTTTCACAGATGAAACTAACATTTTTACTTTGAGGAATTTACTTTGAACATTCAGTATGTAGGATATGTCTAAATGATCACCGTCCTATTCAGTAGCTTTTGGAGCTTCCGTCATTGTTTTAAGGGGAAATGAAACTGGGAAACAAACCACAGCTTCCTGCATTTGAGTCCAGTGTTTTAACTAGCCATCCAACCACCTGATGCTCTTCTCCTATGTGTCCTTTGCTCTTTGCTGTCCGAATACTTTTTTTTTGTGTTGCGTGTTGTTACTAGATCAAAATGTACTCACATGTAACGTGGAAAAAATGTCACAGAAAAATATTAGAATTTTTTTTAATACTACCAGTGGCACCACTGCCAAAGCTTAATTTTTATGTATTTACCAATAATAGCTTTCAAACTTCTGAAGTGCTTTTTATTGTTATTCACTCTTAGAAACGTAACAAAATAATATAAATTAAAAACTAAAATGGTAACATTTATGAAACACAAAATTTGTGCTGCTGCTAAAACTTTGGAGTTTGAATAAATTCATATTCGGAATATAAATACCTTGTGTACTCCTAGTTCAGAAGGAAATATCTGAAAAGTCTGTCTGTTCACAGCATGCAATATGAAAGTATATTAATAGAAAGCTTAGTGGGAGAGAAAAGTGTGGTAGGAAAAGGTGCACAAGCAACAGGGATAACTGCAGCCTTGAGAGGACTGTCATGAAAAGTTATATTTTATTAAGTCCTAAATGAATTCAGATATTTAAAAGAAGACTTTCGAGCACTTTGTGCTTCCATTTGCTGAGAAGATTTATGGAGCAGCTGATTTTCTTTTCCACAGGACTTAGGACCTGTCCACGCCACCAAAACTACTACCAAATTCTTTACTGACGATGTTATTGCTGTGCTTGATTGGCCAAGCTGTGGTTTATTGCCAAGAAGATAATAAAAAAATACCCAACCCAACAAAGTACAGACAAACTGAATGTTGCAATCAAAGCAACCTGGGCTTCAGTAACACCTGAGCAGCGCCACAATCTGATAACCTCTATGCCACACCAGAGTATTATTTTGAATTTACCAATCGGTCCATCCATCCAATTTCTTGCACTTATCCAATTCAGGGTCACAGGGGGAATGGAACCCAGCTACCATAGGGGCAGGGCACACCCTGTCTGTCAAAGGGCTAAAACAGTGACACAGACCACATTCACACTCACAGTCACATCTATGGGCAAATTAGAATCCCCAATTAACGCGACCCCACCAACTGAATGACTGGGCTGTGTTAGGAAGCTGGAGAGTACCCGGAGAGAACCCACACAGACATGCTAACTCCACACAGAAAGTCACAGCCAGATGGTGAATTCAAACCCATGAATGAACCATCGATCATCCAGGACCCTCACAGAACATTTTTGTTCTATGTACATATACTATTTGTGGCAAGAAAGAGCAAGTTATGTTGCATACCATTACAATTTTGATTGGTGGAATATTTAATCAGTGTTAGAAACGAGTATACAAATCCAGGTAACTCAGAGGTGGAAAGGTTAAAATGCATTCAGTCCAAACTTCTTGTTTTTCCTTTCAGTTTGATGTCGGGACTGGCAGCTCTCGATGCAAAATGTTCCAGTCGCCTCGGTCTGATCACAGTATCGTATTACCTGTGGACCACCTTTGTGGCTGTGATCGTGGGGATCATCATGGTCTCCATCATCCACCCAGGAGGTGCAGCCCAAAAAGAGGACTCTGAGGACAGCAGCAAACCCATCATGAGTTCTGCAGATGCACTCCTGGACCTGATCCGGTGAGATTAGAACATTTGTCCAAGTTTTCTGAAGAATTATCTCCAGGCCATGAATTACACACAAATGCGACTTTGACTCATTTGATGGCAGTAGAAACAAAGCACATACTGCTACAGTATGTGCTTTGTATGTGCTGAATTTAGCGTGTGCTGTGTGAGATGGCCAACAAAGGTGCGTTGGCTATCTCATGGATTGGAGATTATATATTGGAATTTCAGGAGCAGGACCAGGCCACCAAACACGCTCATTATGGATGTCATCTGTATATAGGTTCCCCCAGTTCTGCAAGCTGTTCATTCTCGTTTACGTGTCCCACCCTCCCTCCTTGTTCTCAATTTTTTAACTTCTTCACTCCTATGGGGATCTGCCAGGCCTGGGAGCCGTCGTCAGTCCCCTTCCAGGCCTTTCCCAAGCCGCAGCTCAGTTCATGTCCAAGCATTCACCTTTACCTACTAAAACGGTGACGTTGGCCCAGCTAGTGAATTTCTGTTCAGTTTAACCAGTGATTTAAGAATGAGGTTTGTTCTGTGGTCTTTACTTCATTCATGTAAACAAAGAGTCAAACTGAGTCAACACAGGCAGAGAAATCTCAACTTTTAGCATGGATACCAGACTCAAAAATACTGGCAAGATAGTGGAGGATAGGTACTCCAGGTCTTTTCTTTGAATCTTTCTCACAAACATGTAAACACCTGCCAAAATAATCAAAAGTTCCATTGCTGTAGTTCAAACTTCACCGTCTGTCTCGACAGCAGTGTTTTGACATGATGACACACACCCTGAAAACAGGTATATAGATTTTTTTTTTTAATAAAATAGCGTGGCAAGTTTCAAAAGTACGTTATTTCTTGGCGATTACTTTGAGCTAATAATTTAACCCACAATGGGTCGGTTAATGCTCCTCTCAGCTAGCGAAATTGCTTCTTTAATCATCAGAACAGATTTTATAACATAATTGGGAAATGGCTTTTACCGAGATCACCTTTTAACATGATAAACTTGCATTAGGTAACATAATGTGCCGGGGAACGGTGGCTGCTGAAAATGGGGCTCTGTACACCTACATAGATAATCCATTAAGAATCACAAAGTATTTATTTTACTTGTCATTTTTTTACATCATAAATAAAGAAATAGGAAATGTGCTTTTCTTTCAAAACTTGCAGATTTTAAAGTGACCCTAAACTAAGGGTAAGTAGGTGATGGTGTGTTTGTAGAGCAGACACAATCCTGACCGCACCCTAGTTTTTCAGGCTGTTCGGATTTGTAACAAATCCCGAGAGAGGATTAAACATATTGGTTGTCTTAAACTATTCAGTTCCCGTATTCTGGGATGACTTCATTGTTGACTAAAAACCATTTAATCTTCTTTAATAGAAGATGGTACTCAGTTTCTCATAAGCAGTATCTGTAAACAGGACTATTAACTGTCACCTGGCGTGTCTCTGTATCTGTTTGGTTTTCTAATCCAAGCATCTGATTTCAGGCTGTTTATTTGGATGGTGAGTCTGAAGCCAGTAATCAGAGCAGTGACCTTAAAAACTCTGTCAGTAAAAACTAACTAATGGAAGTGTGGCATGTGTTTGAGTTTTTGGAGTTGAAGTCTGCAGTTCCACAGTTTGACATTCAAATACAATACTATAGTCCTTAGTGCTTTTGTGTAAACTATATTGAAATCTATTTTAGACATTTAAAAATACTGTATCGTATTCTGTTTTATTCGAGATATTTCCTTTATGTCAAGTTGTCTGCAGCCAGTAAAATTAATAGAATTAAACAGACAGATAATAATAGAAAAAAATGTCCATATTGCCATGTTATTTTGACATTTTTGACAAAACAAAACTCACATGTACGTAGTCTAACCAATCCAATATTACATTTAGAATAGAATAGAATAGAATAGCCTTTATTGTCATTGTACAGAGTACAACGAAATTGGAGTGCCACTCCCTTGGTGCAAGTTTCAATAATAAATATAAATGTAAAATATAAAAAGTACAAAAAAACAATCGTAAGTACTCAAACAATAGTATGTACAATATATACAGAATAGCAGCATAATATAATGACAGTGACGGTATGGAATAGGTTCAATTGTTTTTGTGCTTATTTACTACGGTGATAGCTCTGGGAAAGAAGCTATCTCTGAATCTGTTTGTCCTGGTTTTATGTGACCTGTACCGTCGGCCTGACGGTAATAGTTCAAACAGTTGGTTGCTGGGGTGAGAGTGGTCCTTGATGATATTGCCAGCTCTGCTGAGGTACCGAGAGTTTGCAGTGACCTCCAGGCTGGGCAGAGAGCAGCCAGTGATCTTCTGGGCTGTGTTGATGACCCTCTGCAGTTCTTTCCTGTCTGCAGCTGAGCACCCTGCATACCATGTTGTTATGCCGTACGTTAGGATGCTCTCTATGGTGGCTCTGTAAAATGTCACCAGCAGCCTCTCCTCCAGGTTGTTCCTCCTGAGCACTCTCAGAAAGTGGAGACGCTGCTGGGCCTTTTTAACCACCGCTGTAGTATTTGCAGTCCAGGAGAGGTCATCAGATATCTGCACGCCCAGAAACCTCATGGAGTGTACCCTCTCCACACAGCTCCCGTGAATGTAAAGTGGGGCCGGGTCTGCTCTGCCCTTCCTGAAGTCCAAGATAAGTTCTTTAGTTTTTGTGGTGTTCAGTTGGAGGTTGTTAACTGAACACCACTCAGTCAGTCTGTTGACCTCATCTCTGTAGTCCGACTCATCCCCCCTTGAGATGAGTCCAACCACTGTGGTGTCATCCGCGAACTTTATGATGGTGTTTGAGAGATGGGTAGGGGAGCAGTCGGATGTGTAGAGCGTAAACAGGAGGGGACTCAAAACACATCCTTGTGGAGACCCGGTGCTGAGTGTGATGGTGCTGGACCGGTGGGGGCCGAGTCTGACAGACTGTGGTCTATTTGTCAGGAAGTCCTTGATCCAGAGGCAGATGGGGGTGGAGAGTCCCAGGTGAGACAGTTTCTGGACCAGGATCTCCGGGATGATATGATTGAATGCTGAGCTGAAGTCCAGAAAGAGCATTCTCACATAGCTTCCTCGGTGCTCCAGGTGACTCAGCGCAGTGTGGAGCGCTATGGTGATAGCGTCCTCGGTGGAACGATTTGTCCTGTAGGCAAATTGGTGGGGGTCCAGAGTGGGAGGCAGACCGGCCCTGATGTGCTGACAGACCAGTCTCTCAAAGCACTTCATCACTACAGGCGTAAGTGTAAGTGTCCTGACAGGACAAGACTCCGCAGTCCACCTGCATCTTAAGGACAAAGGTCACTCTTTCGAGGATGTCAATGTTCACATTTTGGACAGAGAGGACAGATGGTTTGAAAGAGGAGTGAAAGAAGCCATCTATGTCCACTGTGAGCGACCATCTTTGAACAGAGGCGGTGGTTTACGACGCCAACTGTCTGCCATCTATAATCCAGTTTTGAGTTCCCACCCCAGACGCCTTAACGCCCACTCACATCCTGGGCCATCTGACCTCAGGAATTCGCATGATAAGGTGGGGCCAGGTTTCACAAAGAGCTCACCTGAAACTCTGGCTGATTGGGACCCACACCCAGTTTCACACCTTGGCTCAGGCGATTAGAGGATCATCAGGGGGTCCTTTTGTCCCTCTGTGGGGAGACACTCCCACTAGGTTTATATCTGGGACTCTCCACCATTTGACCTTAGAACTGAAGAAGCTTCTCGGATGAGAGGTGAAACGTCTTCAAGCAACTTAAAGAAGTCCAGATGCTTTTCTTTGCAAGCTCCTTTGACATTAATGATGAATCAAATTATTTACTGTAGTTGAATCCAACATAATTTATTTAAGTTGATCCAACGCATGCAAATTACGTTAGTCCCACAAAAATACTTAATGCTGACAGAAAGCCATTTATTAATGTGAGAATCCTTCCCGTGATTATTTTAAGATCATTTTTTGGAGTGTTCAACAAAGTCTAGAGTTTGGATAACTAAAAAATTAATGGATTTATAAAAACTTTTACAGTTGTCACTCCATCCATCCTCTTATCTTTATTAGGTTCGTGGGGGGGCTGGAGGCTATCCCAGATGTTATAGGGCAAAAGGCAGGGTACACCCTGGACAAGTCGCCAAGTCTATCCCAGGGCTAACACAGAGAGACAATCAACCATTTGCACTCACATTCACACTTATCTGTAATTTAAAATCACCAATTAATCTGACCCCACTAACTACCTGTCTTTGGACTGTTGGAGTAAACCAGAGTACCCAGAGTGTCAAGAACTAAGGTTCACATGCAAAGATGGGGCCGAATACGAAATTCGCGGGAACTATGTATAGATTTATTTCTTTAACATAAACGATCAGGAACCACCAAGGAAACAAGAATATAACTCAAGCCGAGGAAATCGGGAACTGAAATGCCCTGGGAAGCTGTGATTGAGACCGTGGGAAGAATCAGAGTTGGGGGAGGGTGTCCGTGGGAAAAATCCTAGGAGCGAGAGTTCTCTCGCACACAGAACAGGCAGGACGACAGGCAGCGAATGTCTTCAACTGCCGGATGGCGACCGGGGCACAAGTGTGTAATATTAACACGGGTCAAAGAATACTTGAATAAACTCAGAGCTTAGGAGAGCCAAGTTACCACCAAGAGTGACTAACAGACTGGCATGGAGGAGCTGTCCGTGCTGGGTGAAATAGTCCTCCTGCAATTGCCTGGGATGGAATACAGGTGCAATGCCGGTGCCTGACCCGAGGGCATGGTCACCCAAACACTCCCCGGATACTGTTCTCACGGACCAGGGGCCCGTTCTTCGTACCTCGCTAAGTAGGTTAGCCGGATTAGATTGTTGACGATTTCGCGTGATCCTGGATCAGTCGGTTCCCCGAAGCTCATCCGGGACTTGCTGTCATAGCAACAGAGCCGTAAGCGTAAACCTGCTCGGGAGCAGGTTTACTTTATGTAAACAGGATTAGATCGCGGCCACGCAGGTATGCCCGCGTCATTCATACGAAAGCAACAGCGATATTCCACCACTGTTTCACCATAAATAAATAACATCAATGTAACTAAAGACAATGCAGCACCTGATCCATTTATTGATTTCACACAGATACATACAGGTCATTTCCTAAAAAAGGGAAATGTACTATTAATATTCTATTACATGTATGTGATTATTACAGATGTAATTCATATTTCAGAGTAGCAATTGTAAATTACTTCGTGTAATCAAGATGAGAGACCACGGCTATAAAAGCGAAGGTGGATTTGGGAAGCCTGTCGCAGCCATGTCCTGTCCGTTTACGCGAGCAACCCATTGCGGAAGGTGCAAGATTGATAAGGAGAGTCCTCAGAATTCAGCGTATATTGCGGGACAGACAGGATCCTTTAGCTCAGCGCGACAGTGTGCTCATAGAGAGATATCGATTTTCCCGTGAGGGTATTATTCACTTAACCAACTTGTTGACGAGGGGGTGCAGGACCACCACCTGTCTTTTTTTCCTCTGCCCTTTTCTTGGTTGCTGTTATAAACAAACAGATTATTCCAGGGTCTCTTTCCAAGAGACTAAAAGCAATATAAGTGATAAATATTACCATTCTGTAGGATATTCTTATATTTCACTTTTACCTGTTCCCATGTTCTAGTGGGTCCTGTCGTGGCTCTAATGTGAAAGAGGATAAAATATAACATATTATAATATAATGTAATATAATATTGGATAATATAGTGTAATATAATAAATCTACCCTACCGCCTACTGGTGTTGGCCAGAGGGGCTGATGGCGCGATATGGCAGCCTGGCTTCTGTCAGTCTGCCCCAGGGCAGCTGTGGCTACAACTGTAGCTGCCTCCACCAGTGTGTGAATGTGAGAGTGACTGAATAGTGGCATTGTAAAGCGCTTTGGGTGCCTTGAAAAGCGCTATATCAATCCACTCCATTATTATTGTTATTATTAAATTACTTACGAGTTTAATTTGTCAGCAACTTCCTGCCAGCCCTCGCTCCTTGCTTTTGCAGCCTTTGCAGTGTTCCCTTGCGTTCTGATTAAACTCTGAAACTCCTGAAATCCCTCACTCAAGAGTTCTTGCTCTGCTGCCGAAAAATACCGAGCCGAGCGCGCTCCGTCGACATTTTCGCCGACCAATCAGAGGGTTGCCGATCAATGTTTCTACTATCGATGCGTAGCCCCTTTTACGACACCCAGTGATGTCACATTACTGCGTCCAGCTGTACTAATCGTCAACAGCAGGTGTGTTCGGGGAACCGGATTAGCGAGCTCACGGTTAGCGCAATGATTTGATCTTGGATGTGTCATTTGATCTTGGATGTAGTAAGCGACGTACGAAGAACGGGCCCCATGACACAGAGAGAACCCACGCAAGCACGGGGAGAACACACAAACACACAGAAACAGTGCTATGCATGATTTTTAACTGTGGGGGGAAACCAGAATACCCAGAGAGAAACCACTGCAAACTAGTCAGAACGTGGATTTGAACCCAGGACCTTCTTACTGTGAAGCAACAGCACTAACCACCATGCCAACAATCTAGGAAATACAGGAAAGCTATGATTTCCTGTATTTGATGCAGACTTTTTTTGTTTTTGTCCTTGACAGGTTAATCCACAATAAATAGCAATAGCATGCACGTGGTGTGTGTGTAGTTGTCTGCCTCTTATAACTCCAGTGATTTTCCTGCAGTTTGAAATCTTGTGCGATCTTGTGAATTTCATGAGTTCAGCAACTAACCACTCTCACTAGATTGTATCATGTCATCTCAACAAGAACAAATTAAGTTGTTGAATTTCATACAGATCCTTCATGATTTAATTACATTCATAGAAACATGAAATTATTGTGTTCAAATTACAAGTTGGACTTTTTAATGTAACAACCACCCAATTTACTTTTTTCGGTATACCAAAAAGAGTAGAGGTGGCTGCTCGACTTGACTGAGATGGATGCCTTCCTGAAACCACGATCCAAAGAGCGTGAGACTGAAACCCGTGCAGTGTCGCGGGATTTAACATTGCTATATTATTGACTTACTTCACTTGAACATGATATGAAGAATTTAATGCATATCATGTAGTTTCTACACTATACTTTAAAGCATGAGGCATTTGTGTTAAATACACGCAAGATGCTTACGTAAATCTAAGAGCTGGCCAATCCCTTTTTTTCAGTGTAACCATCACCCCACCAAGCTGTCAATCAGCACTAAAAGAAAAGTAGGAAAGCTATGATTACAAGGCTTGATACAGAATTTTCTTTATTTTTTTGTCCTTGACAGGTGTGTGTATGCTTTTCAGCCTCTTATAACCCCAGTGGTTTGAAATCTCATATGACCTTGTGAATTTTCACGAGTCAAGGCAAATACCTACTCTTCCTAGTTTGTCATGTCATCTCAACAAGAATAAATAAAGTCACTGAATTTTATGCAGATCCTGCATGAATTAATTACATTTACCATAGAAACATGAAATTATTTTGTTCAAATTAAAGTTAGACTCCTGTAGATGTAACAACTACTCAATTTCATTTTTTTTTGAGTGTATCATTATGTCCTATTCTGAATTTCTAGAAAATACATGGCAGACCATTGGAGTGCATCTCGTTTGAGGTTTCTAACATTAGCAGCCTTCTTTTGAAATTTAAACTCTCCCCTTGATTTTAAAGTGAAGCCTGCGCTATTCATAGTGTATCAGTAATTCAAATGCAATTTCATTTTGTCAAATGTGCAAGTAATTAAAATTCTAAGTAAGGGCTGAGGTAAAGTGATGTTTTTTGGGATTATTATTATTATTATCAGACCTGATCAGACCTGAACATTAAGCGTGGTGTCTGTCTGGCAAAAGCATTGTTTTTCAAGTTACTTTTTGGAAAGCCAACCCCATGCTTGCATGAGAAGAAAGTTTAGCTTGAGCAACCAAAGGCAATTGGAAAGGGTTAAGGTGAGGTTTTGGTCAAGGTTAAAAAAAAACTGATGAAAATGAAACAGGATTATTACTCTAAACAACTTGAAAATGATGTGAGTTCAAGCTTCCCAAGTCGGTGCTTCCAACTTCTGAATTGCACAACTTCACCAACCGCAGGCAAACAATTCAATTTAGTTTGTTTAGATGAGAGCATAAATATCACTGCTTTGTATCAGACAACAGCCAAGGGTTTTTTTTACCCTGAAGTCATAATATGATATTCTTGTTTTTATTACGCACACTGTGTTCCAGCGTAAAAACCCAAGTTCAATTTGTTAATCTAATATTGATTTCAAAAATAGGAATGTAAATGTTTTAGAAAAAATGCTTGTTAGTACATAGTTTAATAAAGTGATAATCTTTAGTTGAGAGAACTTGGGTTTTTCACTTGCCAAGGAAACCGAGCCCACTGCATGTGTAGAAAGGAGACAGAGGAGTGGCTCAGTAATAATAATGAAAGTTGCAGATTTGCCTTTCCTGTTTTGCTCTTCTTTGTTTTATTTTTGTTTTTGTTTTGTATGATGTTTTTTTTTTTACTCATCTGTTGGCCTAAAAACAACCTTGCAGTTCATTCAAAATTATTCATGTTTTGAAAACAAGTGGGGAGTGACGAAAAGATCTCACTATTGCCAAAGCTTCAAATGGAAACATTTTGTCTGAACATGAAACACTGCCGGGTTTGACTAAACAGAGTATGAGTATGAATTTCTCTATATTAAGCATACGTGTAGGTTGAAAAACTACAATAATATACTGCAGTATCACTTTGTGTGAACCTTTTAACAAGAGAACATGCGATTCCTTAATTTTCTTTTTAAAGAGTTTTGAAGCCGATTTTGTAAGTTTTCTTTTTAGTTTGTGAATAGTTATGTTTGTGAATAACACATGCACGATGTGTTTTTTTGTTTTGGTCACAGAACACTGGATCGTCTCTACAGGGTGGGCCATTTATATGGATACACCGTAATAAAATGGGAATGGTTGGTGATATTAAAGTCCTGTTTGTGGCACATTAGTATATGTGAGGGGGCAAAATCCTCAAGATGGGTGGTGACCATGGTGGCCATTTAGAAGTCGGCCATCTTGGATACAACTTTTGTTTTTTCAATAGGAAGAGGGCCATGTGACACATCAAACTTATTGGTAATGTCACAAGAAAAACAATGGTGTGCTTGGTTTCAACGTAACTTTAGTCTTTCATGAGTTATTTACAAGTTTCTGACCACTTATAAAATGTGTTCCATGTGCTGCCCATTGTGTTAGATTGTCAATGCAACCCTCTTCTCCCACTCTTCATACACTGATAGCAACACCGCAGGAGAAATGCCAGCACAGGCATCCAGTATCCGTAGTTTCAGGTGCTGCACATCTCGTATCTTCACACCATAGACAATTGCCTTCAGATGACCCCAAAGATAAAAGTCTAAGGGGGTCAGATCGGGAGACCTTGGGGGCCATTCAACTGGCCCACGGCGACCAATCCACTTTCCAGAAAACTGTTCATCTAGGAATGCTCGGACCTGGCACCCATAATGTGGTGGTGCACCATCTTGCTGGAAGAACTCAGGGAACGTGCCAGCTTCAGTGCATAAAGAGGGAAACACATCAATTTCAAATATCCAGTGGCCTTGATGTTTCCATTGATGAAGAATGGACCCACTATCGTTGTACCCCATATACCACACCAAACCATCACTTTTGTTGTTCCAGCAGTCTTGGAGGGATCCATCCAATGTGGGTTAGTGTCAGACCAATAGCGGTGGTTTTGTTTGTTAACTTCACCATTCACATAAAAGTTTGCCTCATCACTGAACAAAATCTTCTGCGTGAACTGAGGGTCCTGTTCCAATTTTTGTTTTGCCCATTCTGCAAATTCTGTGTGCCGATCTGGGTCATCCTCGATGAGATGCTGCAGTAGCTGGAGTTTGTAAGGGTGCCATTTGTGAGTAGCTAATATCCGCCGAAGGGATGTTCGACTAATGCCGCTCTCCAGTGACATGTGGCGAGCGCTACGCTGTGGGCTCTTGCTGAATGAAGCTAGGACAACCACTGATGTTTCTTCATTAGTGACAGTTTTTTTGCGTCCACATTTTGGCAAATCCAACACTGAACCAGTTTCACGAAACTTAGCAAGCAGTTTGCTAACTGTAGCATGGGAGATGGGTGGTCTTGTAGGGTGTCTTGCATTGAAATCTGCTGCAATGATCCGGTTACTGCGTTCACAGATATCAACACAATTTCGACCTGCTCCTAACGTGTTAACCTCTTCGACATGTCAATGGCTGTGAACAAAGAGAAACTTGTAAATAACTCATGAAAGAATAAAGTTACATTGAAACCAAGCCCACCATTGTTTTTCTTGTGACATTACCAATAAGTTTGATGTGTCACATGGCCCTCTTCCTATTGAAAAAACAAAAGTTGTATCCAAGATGGCCGACTTCTAAATGGCCAACATGGTCACCACCCATCTTCAGGAGTTTGCCTCCTCACATATACTAATGTGCCACAAACAGGACTTTAATATCACCAACCATTCCCATGTTAGTACGGTGTATCCATATAAATGGCCCACCCTGTATATCCGCTCTATATTTGATGAAGTGTGGGATTCCCTCAGGGTGTCCTTCAGAGGGTGCTTCAGGGGTACATTATTGTGGGCTGTGCTGTCCTTGTACAGCTACAGTGAGACCTTGGCTCTAAGCTCAGCCAAGGGGTAGAGGGTGTCAATTCGGTTGTCGCAGGTTCTAACAGATGATGTGGTTCTATTTGCTTTTTTTAGTGGTGACCTCCAGTATTCACTTTGCAGCAGAACGTGAAGCAGCGGGAATGACAATAAACCAATTAATCAAGTCTGAGGCTATGGTTCTCGTTTGGGGTGCCAACTCTGGGGATGAGATACTGCCCCAAGTGATGGAGCTCAAGCATCTCAGGATCTTGTTCACAAGTGTGGGTAGGGTAGTCTGCAATGACAAAGATGCTGAGCTGATTTTTCAAAAAGAAAAGAGCCCTGAGTGTGAAAGTGAAGCTGATGATTTATCATTCAATCTGGTAGAGCACAAATAAATAAGATCACAGATACAATCAGCAGAAATGGGTTTCTTCCAAAGGGTGTTTGGGGTTTCCCTTAACAACAGGTCCTCCACATCAAAAAGAGTTGACTGAGCTGCTTTTGACGATGGCTTGTTGACCTGGAGATGGAGGCGAAGTGTTTTGGATATGTCCTCCTGGGAAAAATCCATGGGGCAAACTCTGGACACGTTGGAGAGAACAGTTCTCTTGACTTGTTTGGGAAAGCCTTTGCACCTTCTTGTAAGGAAGAGGTCATTGGTGAGAGGGATAATCAGCAGAAAATGGACGGATGAAATAATTATGTCTCCTGAGACTCCCTATCTTGGAAAAATTTCATGGTTTTATTTTCTCCATTACAGGCATCTGGCCTTCATTATTGCACAGTTTCAAAACGATGATAATTTTGTCCTTGGAATCAAGGACTAAATCACCCTAAAACATCTTCTCAGTATCTGACTCCATAAGAAAAGAGGAATGGATTAATATAGAAGAGAGTTCCTTTATGCAGATATTTCCAAAATAAGGTCACAGAAGGTCTACTGAGTTTGGTGTCTGTATGTATGCACTGCATTGGTCAGCTCAATTTTTTATTAGCTGGCATTGTGTTCAACCTTTTAGAACGATTCATTAAATGTATGCGCTTGCCTTGCAGCAACATGTTTCCAGCAAATCTGGTCCAGGCCACATTTCAGCAGGTATGACCTCTGATGACACAAACTGCAGTTTCAGATACAAAGGTTTACATTTTGTAGGACTTCTTTTATAAGAACAACTCTTTCTGTTCCTTGGCAACAGTATCGAACAAGCAGCGATTACATAATGAAGCCCAGACCGACAGTGCGTCAGGCCCAGTCAGAGTCCACCACACGGCGGGCACTCGTCTACGGTATTCAGGATGACAACGGAACCGACATCCAGAACTTTGCTCTTGACCTGACTCCGCCCCCTGATGTTCTCATACAGACACGAGAAGGAACAAGTGATGGAATGAACGTCCTTGGAATTGTTATTTTTTCAGCCACCATGGGTAAAAAAAAATGCATTGTTCTTATCTGACATTTCTTGAATACATCTTGCCTGAAATAAAGAAATTTAAATGATTTTATCCATCATTGTTTCAGAGGTTTTTCTTTGTTTTCACAGGTATTATGTTAGGAAGGATGGGGCCAAATGGCAGTGCCTTGGTAAACTTCTGCCAGAGCCTGAATGAAGCTGTCCTTAGGATTGTCGCCATTGTTATATGGTAATTGTAAAGTATTATTTTTTCTACTTGAAAAAGCTATGAATGAAAGAATTTTCTAAGAAACATAACCAGCATCAGCCGTTTAGACAAGAACTCTACGTATTATCATCAGAATCAGGTTGAGACATGGTTAACCTTTCTTTCACTTTTTTTTATTGGATGATTCAAAGTGAGAATGAGTCTGAGTGCAAATAGCAAATTATTATTACCTAATTACAAAGGAATATCCAAGTAAATCATTTTCAGAGAAACTGTTCTATTAAAAAGAATCGTGACGAACCTGAACTGCCTTATAGTCAGGATGTTATTGTTTGGAGGATCTTATTCTGTGATTAGAAAGTGTTTATAGAGCCACAGCATCTTATACAGTTCCAATCAAAAGTTTAAGACCACTTGAAAAAAATGGCAAAAAATCACATTTTGCATGGTTAGAGCTTTAACGTGCAAGTAGAAGAAATGGGAGTGTGACAAGACTTTTTTTTAAGTATGCAATTTATTGAAAACAACACTTAAGTTGAAACAGGCTGATTTACAGCTGATCAAAAGTTTAGGATCCCCCCCCCCCCCAAAAAAAAACAAACAAAAAAAACAAACAAAACAAACCCAAAAAAAAAAAAAAGATATCAAAGTTCCAAACATGAACTCCGTAACGAGTAGTTCCACCGTTATTGTTGATCAAACAACAGAATTAGAATGACAACAACGGATTTTGAACTAAATTACAGTTTTTCTCAAATGTTAAAACACAAAAGCCAATCCTGTAACCCAAATGACCAGTAGTCTAAACACATTTACTAAATGTAGCCACCATATTCCAGTACCATAAACACATGTCACATGAAGACACAATTCACAAAACACAACCCTCTGTACTCATAAATCTAAACACATTTTTCCTTGCCAAAACACATGTTGCAAAACAACTCTGCTCATATTCTCAAATGAAAGCCCATGTGATGCAAAATGCTTGCCACAGTCACCAATCTGTGAACACAGGGAACACACCTGGCGTCAGTCACTACACACAACGACTCAAAATTGAAGACACCTGTTGCTAATGATGTGACCCCACCTATGAAAGCATAGTTTGGTGAAGATGCCAAACAATCACAATGGATGAAGGCATTCGAGCGTGCGGAAGGAGAAGAGCTGCAGGCCAAAGAGGAAGAGGGGTTGAGATCAGAGGAGGAAGAGGTGAAGGCCTAAGAAGAAGAGGAGTTCAGAGTAGAGGAGGAAGACAAGGAGGCCAACAAGAGAGAGGAGAAGGTCCAGGTGGGAGAAGAAGACAACCTCGCACCATCATAACAGATGATATGCGAGCAACAGTAATTGACCATGTCATTGTCCATGGCATGACAATGGCTGAAGCGGGACGAAGAGTACATCCAAACCTGAGTAGGTCCACCGTGGCCACCATTATCAAGGCATTTAGACAACACAACAGGTATAGTACGCTATTGCTTTCTTTGTCACACTACAGTTTTACAGGCCTGTGAAAGTGGTCTGTTACCTTACATGTAGTTTTACATATAAATCAGTCAATTGACAACACATGTTTCTTTCTTTAGAGCTGAAAGAATGCCACATAGAGGTGGGAGGGTTGCCATATTCACAGCGGCACAAGAAACCCTCATTGCAGATATGGTCCGTGAGAACAACTGCATTAGACTCCGAGAGATCAGAGACAAAGTCATTGCAGATAATGTAAACTTTGAGAACATTGATGCTGTCAGCGTGTCCACAATAGACCGAGTTCTCCGGCGCCAACAGATGAGGATGAAACAGGTCTACAGGGTTCCCTTTGAGCGCAACTCTGCGCGACACATAGGACAACGTTACGAGTATGTGCAAGTACGTATACATCCATGTCCACAGTACAGTTAGTGGACATACTGTGTTGCTTAGTGGCCTACATTACTTCTGGACAATACTGTGCTACCTGATTGACCGTTCTGAACACCTGTACGCTTTTCCATGTTCACAGAGGATAATGCAGTTGGACGCGATGGCCAGACCCCATGAGTACCTCTTCCTGGATGAGGCTGGCTTCAACCTCCAGAAACGAAGGCGAAGAGGCCGTAACATCATTGGCCAGAGAGCCATCACTGAGGTTCCTGGCCAACGGGGGGGTAATATTACTCTTTGTGCAGCTATGGGTACGGAGGGGCTAGTCCACCGGCATGCTGTCCTTGGGTCTTACAACACCCAACGTCTCCTCACCTTCCTAGAGGAGCTAAAAGACATCCTCCTGGACCGTCAACAACACCATCCTAGGCTAGCACATCACATGTATGTGATCATTTGGGACAACGTCCGCTTCCACAAGACACACCAAATCAGAGAGTGGTTCACCACCAACAGTGACCACTTTTTAAACGTCTGTCTGCCACCCTACTCCCCTTTCCTGAACCCTATAGAGGAGTTCTTCTCATCATGGAGATGGAAGGTGTATGACAGACAGCCATACACAAGAGAGAACCTCGTACGGGCAATGGAGCTGGCCTGTGCTGACATCCCAGTGGAGGCCTTCCAGGGATGGATTCGCCATTCCAGGGCGTTTTTCCCGCGGTGCCTAGCAAGGGACAATATAGCCTGTGATGTGGATGAGGTGATGTGGCCCAATGCAGCTCGGCGACATGATGCCGCACAGTGACTGTGTGTAATACTGTAAAATGACCGTGTAGACAATAAAAAAGACTTCACACCCTGATCATGTTTCCGAGAGTACTGTTGTGTGCGATAGATTCTGTTTTTGCATTGAGTTGTGTTACAGTAGTGTACGTACATGCAGGATGTTTTTATAGATTTATAGTCTTCATGTGAAACTCACAAATCTAAATGCCTAATCCTCTGCAGGGTTCTATGACGATCCGTTACTGTACAGTTTATGAAAATATGCATTGGCAGTTATGAACCAAAGAACCTTCTCACAAATTGAGCATTGTGTTTTCAATTGTTTTGCTGTAGTGTGTAATGCTATGTATAGTGTTTACAGTTTTGACAGCTTCGAGCTGCTCTCTTGGTGTGGGAGTTTGAGTTTTGCAGTGGGAAGGTGTGGTTGTGTTTATGTAGCTTTAGAGAAGGGTGTTGTGTTTGAACATTGGGGGACCTGGTGGTAACGTTTGTGACATGTGTTTTAGCATTTGAGAAAAACTGTAACAGAATTAGAATGACAAGAATGGAATTTGAATGAAAAGAACTGAATTAGAATGAAATTAACAAAATTAGAATGAGAAAAACAGAATTAGAATGACAAGAACGGAATTTGAATGAAAAGAACTGGATTAGAAGGAAAACAATGGCTTTTGAACGAAAACAACAGAATTAGAATGACAAGAACAGAATTTGAATGAAAACACCGGAATTTGAAAGAAAACAACAACATTTGAATGAAAAGAACTGGAATAGAATGAGAACAACGGAATTTGAATGAAAACAACAGAATTAGAATGAAAACAACAGAATTTGAATGAAAACAACAGAATTTGAATAAAAAGAACTGAACTAGAATGGAAACAACAAAATTTGAATGAAAAAACAGGATTAGAATGAAGAGAATGGAATTTGAATGAAAATAACAGAATTAGAATGACAAAAACAGAATTTCAATGAAAACACCCAAAGTTGAAAGAAATCAACAAAATTTGAATGAAAACAGCAAAACTAGAGTGAAAATAACATAATTAGAATGAAAACAACAGAATTAGAATGAAAACAATGGAATTTGAATGAAAAGAACTGAATTAGAATGAAAACAACAAAATTTGAATGAAAAAACTGGTTTAGAATGAAGAGAACAGAATTTCAATGAGAACAGCAGAATTAGAATAACAAGAACGGAAGTTGAATGAAAGCACTGGAATTTGAAAGAAAACAACAAAATTTGAATGAAAACAACAACATTTGAATGAAAAGAACTGGACTAGAATGAAAAGAACTGATTTTGAACAAAAACAACAGAATTAGAATGACAAGGATAGAATTTGAATGAAAACATGGGGATTAGAATGAAGAATTTGAATGAAAAGAACTGAGTTTGAATGAAAAGAACTGAGTTTGAATGAAAAGAAAAGTTTTAGGATGAAAACAACGGAATTAGAATGAAAAGAAAAGAATTAGAATGACAACAACGGATTTTGAACTAAATTAACAGAATTAGAATAACAAGAACGGAATTTGAATGAAAACAGAAATTTGAATGAAAACAACAGAATTAGAATGAAAAGAACTGAACTAGAATTGAAACAACAACATTTGAATGAAAAAACAGGATTAGAATGAAGAGAATGGAATTTGAATGAAAACACCAGAAGTTGAAAGAAATCAACCAAATTTGAATGAAAACAACAGAACTAGAGTGAAAATAACATAATTTCAATGAAAAAACTCGCACGTAGAAAACATCTCAGGTGGGATCTGCTTGTCATGCAAGTAACGTTGGAAACCATCAGAACCATTAAGGTTACATTTTTTTCTCATCAGAGAATAAAACTTTCTTCCACCTTTCAATGTCCCATGATTGGAGCTCTCTTGCAAAATCCAAACGGTCAGTTCTGTGGCATTCAAGGAGACGAAGCATTTAAAGCCGTTTTTAAAGCCCTTCAGTCTCAGATGCCCTCTGATGGCTATGGGGCTGCAGTCAGAACCAATAATGGCCTTAATTTGGGTCAAGGATCGTCCAGTGTCTTGATGGACAGCCAATTGGATCCTCCGGCTCAGTGCTGGATAAATTTTGGCGGGTCTTCCAGAATCATTTAAAAAATTCGAAATGACTGTCTGTGTGTGAGAAACTCTGCTTATGCTCAACTCTGTTAGTTCAACATCAGAATGTCATGACAGTGTGACTACCTGACAGAAAATGACAATGAATCCAAATTTTTGCATAGATTTGGGCTTGTAAAGGCATGTGGTACTAAACTTTTGATCAGCTGTTAAACAGCTGTTAAACTGTTTCAGTTTAAGCATTCTTTTCAATGAATTGAATACTCAAAAAATGTTTTGTCTCACTCCCATTCCTTCTTGTTGCATGTTAAAGCTCTATGCTATATTTGGAACCTTGTTAAGATCGAACCATGCAAAATATAATTTTTTGCCATTTTTCAAGTGGTCTTATACTTTTGATCGGGACTGTATATGCACATTAATAAATATTAAAAATGTGTCAATCTAATATCTACACATTAAGTAGGATTAATTCCACCATTATAATCTGGTCATTTATCCTAGTATATTATGTTATGTGTATGCAGGTATATTGTAATTTAATAGTTTTTTCAGAGAAAGAAAAAATAAAGGATTTAGTCTTAGACAATCCTGTCACTCTTACTTTTAAAGCTCAATTGCTAAAACTAACTAGCTCCTTCTTGTCTAGATTTCTTGTCTGGTTGTCATTCAGCTGACTGATGGTTGGACAGACTGCACGCATATGTTCACATGCCCCTAATCTAATTATTTTTTTTAAAAGGACATTGGTGTTTCTTAGTGTAAAACTCTGTGTATGGCTTCTTTTCTCCCACCATCTCATAAAATCTAAGACTTATAACTGTCATTTTGACACTTGATTGTCTTCATCTCCTCAGGTATTTTCCATTTGGTATTGTTTTCCTGGTGGCTGGAAAGATCCTGGAAATGAGTGATCCCTCAGCCATGGGGAAGAAGCTCGGTTTCTATGCCATCACTGTGGTGTTTGGTTTGGTGCTGCACGGCTTGTTTATCCTGCCTGCTATGTACTTCTTCATCACCAAAAAGAGTCCCATTGTTTACATACGGGGAATCCTGCAAGCCCTGCTCATTGCACTGGCAACCTCCTCCAGGTAAAGAAACTTATTATAGAGAGAATGAATGCGTTACAAAAGGAAAACATCAGTAACTCATTTTATCATCTCATATGTGAGTCAAAATAAAACATCCCCGAGTCTTAACAACACTTATTCTTTTCTTCCTTTTTACTGGAACCTTTACTGTGAAAAATCTCAAAGGGCTGTTGGCTGATCAGAAAACATCTGGTGTGTGGGAAGAGAGGGAAAAGTAAAAGAGCATTCCACGTGTCTTTAAACAGACTCCACTGATGCTTGTGTATCATGTGTGCATGCTGACAGATCATATTCTATAACAAAAACAGGCTTTAGTTTTAATTTAGATGACCATGTCAGTGTTTTTGCATGTATTTGGCAGACATTGTGTTTGCTGTGGTAGATCTGTGACTGCCTTCATTTGTATCTCGTGTGTAAACGAATGAAAACAAGTTGTAGGTAGGGAAGCTCTAAAGTGAAAAACACAACAGTATACTTTAGAAAATGCACCTCAACAATATGTGATTTGACATAAACTGGTTAAACCTCTCCAAAAGCACTGCTATGGTCTATTAATGTTTTCTATTCTATTTTCTATTCAGTTTTAAACAAATCATTCCTTGTTGCATACGCAGACTGACAAAGACGGAGTTCTTCTGAGGTCTTTGGGGTCAGATTGGCTTCATCACGCATGCATGTGTTTGCTAGACTCAGATTAGTAAAAAGCATCTGCTGCATGCTGTCATGCAAAGCATTATTATTCTTAGTCAGCATGAATGAACAGATTGTGTTTGTTTGCATGCATACCTGAGAGAAATTAGGAGGCTTCATATTTATTTTTTTTATTAGCTGTCCTCTCTGTCTTTTTCTTCGTTTTCCTCAGCTCAGCCACTTTGCCTATAACCTTCAAGTGCCTCTTAGAGAACAACCACATTGACCGTCGCATCATCCGTTTCGTGCTACCCGTGGGTGCAACCATCAATATGGACGGCACCGCTCTCTATGAGGCTGTTGCAGCAATATTCATTGCACAAGTTAATAATTATGAGCTGGACTTCGGTCAGATCATCACCATCAGGTCAGTAAACCTTTTTTAAATGTAATTTTAATTGACTTTATTTATTTTGACAAAGCCATGTAAGTATCATTGAATATTTTTAGTCATTCATATGCTTTACATTAATCACGCTGGAAGTCCTGTTCTGATCAGAGGGCTGCACTAACTCAGAGCAAGCATCACCTTCTGTGTCAAACTTAACCACCTTTCATGTCAAGGATCATCTCTGGTGATTAGACCTCGGTGTCAGGCTTAATGACCGAACAGCAGGTTTCAATTGAAGGGCTTGCAGTGTCCAAAACAGAAGGTATTTATCTTGCAGTGCACCACGAATTTGTTCAGGAGGTGGTGAGGAGATTTAGTGTACCATCCTGCGTTTTCTGAGGAAAAACATTCGCTACAAACCACCTGAACTGTGATACGTAAAATCGTGTTTTACGTATCACACAACACACTGAAGATGCAGGAGTGGGGTTTTTTGCCACATCAACACAATGCTCATCACCACAACACCCTGTTCATCAGATTTGTCTCTCAGGGACTTATTTTCCTTTCACAAAATAAAATTCAAGTTGAAGAGTTTCAATTTTAGACAGTTGTCAGCAGCTGAAATCTGTTTATAATGCTGCTTTATGTTTTTGTGTTGAAGCTGAAAAAATGTTTGAAAGCCCATCCCAGTGATTCACTGTTGCAGCAGAGAGCTGCTCAAGCACAGCAATGGATGCACGTAAAAGAATGGCTCATCATGCTGATCATCACAGAGACTCAAGCTCGAGAAAGAATACGCTGATGAATGTATTATTGTGCCTGCTGGTGTGAATGACAGCCAGACCTCAGGCTTCGCCGAAGTGAGAGGCTGCAACTTCTGAAGGGACTTTTTAAATAGATTGTTCCAGCGTAATTCATCAACCACATCAAACTATGGGCTAAAAACTAAGCTCAGTAGCCACACATGTAGTTTTAATTGTCTGTCATATCAGACTACTATGTGTAAAATGATGCTCACAGTGAACATTGCTGTTGGATAGTTGGTTTTGGAGCTTTATAAGGGAAATGTAGACTTCTACCAACAAATCTATTGAAGCATACTGATGCCTTCAAGATTAAAACAAAAAAAGAAGAAGTAGATAAAATAAGTTTCCCTTTAACCACTACTTATAAACACTATTTCTGTGTGGGAAACAACATCTACTGGTGCTGAACATGCAGAGGAGCTTGCTGGAAGACAGATGTGGAAAAATAAATCACAGAAAACAAACAAGGGCTTATAACAGACGGAAATAAATAAAAATAACAAATAAATGGCTTGCTGGCATTCCTTGAGATAATAAATATAATAAATGAGATGAAGTAAACCAACACTCTAATACATTTTCTCAGTCAAGTGTCTCATTTCCCTGTGGACTCTGCTGGTGATAAGAAACAAGTACTACAGAGAACTACAGGCTCCCATGGTCTGGTTGACAAAATGCTGATGGAGGATACTGTCTTTCTGAGATTCTTTAGAAAAAGCAAAGAAAAGTAGAACTTTTCTCAAATTCAGTATTAGTGTAAGAGGCTGGCCCTGCAGATGCTTTCTTCCTGTTTAAGGAATCTTTGAGCTTCTCTCATTCCTCTAATTTCTACACTTCTAAAACATATGGAGGACAGAGGAGAGAAGAGGCTTCTGTAGGAACTATAACCAAGGATGCACAGATGTATCTTTTGCTGAAGTGTCTTTACCTTCAACTCTTTCACATTGTGTAATGTTGTGAAAATAATTAAAAGTGGCTGTAAAGAAAAAAATAAAAAATGCCATGGGCACTGTTACCCCTGTGTACACCTATATATGGGCTATAATAAAATTATTTATGACGCAGGTGTATAATACATCATGTTTAATTGGTTTTCATTGCTTTAAAATGAGGCTCCAAATGCCTGTTTCCTTGACTCCTCGCTCCTTGTGTTGTCTCATTGCCTCCTCTGCTCAGATCTGTGGTAGAAGGAACTAACATGTGAAAACTGAAAACTTTGTAAATCTCTGCATGAGAACCAGTTTTTCCATAAAATTAGAAAAATTGACAAGCGGAGGACAAAGGAAGGCTGTCATTAGCCAGAGTACGCTTTTATAGATGTAGTATAAACATGACAGCTTATCACTTATCACTGAAGAGCCACGTGGCCTCAATAAACCAGTATATTCCCGTGATATCATGGTTGAGTTTCTGACCCTAACTCCCATTTCATCATTTCACCCCAGACTGTGGTGTAGTGAGTTGTGGGATCATCTCTTCGTCAAACTCTGGAGCTGCACCAGATATCCGATGTGCCAACATTTTACACCAGATAAGAGGCTTCCCAATTAGACAGTTGCCTTAGAGACATTATTAACATTATTGTGTACTTTTGGGGCCAGGCTCACCTTGAGATATAATCCACAAAACAAATTAGGCAAGAAGAGTCTTTAATTTACTTTAAAGTATTTGCATTCAGCACAAAAATGAACTAAACACAACAAATCCTGATGAACAAAAATAGATGGAAAAATGAATTAGAACCACCACATATGGGGGGGAAAACAATCAGTAAAAGTATGTGAGAATATCAGGACTATATTTGAAGTTAAAATTCCACAACAGTTGATGTCATGGACCAATACCTCTGTCACAGAAACATCTTCTTTCAGCTGCTCCCTTCAGGGGTCTCCACAGTGGATGATCTGACTCCGTCTCACCCTTTGTCTAGCTTCCTCTTCTCTAACACTAACCCTCTGGGTTACTCAGGGAGTCTGGTTGGCATAAATGCAAATTGAAAGCATTCTTTGTCACTTTAGGGGTTTATTTGGACAAAGAAGCAGTTTTTAAAGTAGAGCTGTTCTGCTTTGCCATATTTTCTGTCACACGTGTACTGTTTCAGCAGAAGAAGTCGTCCACTTTATATTTGTCATCAGCTTTTTTACTTTAATTAACTTCACCTCCCATCTCTCCAACAGCATCACTGCTACTGCAGCCAGCATAGGTGCAGCAGGAATACCACAAGCTGGGCTGGTCACCATGGTGATAGTGCTAACATCTGTTGGTCTGCCAACTGACGACATCACTCTCATCATTGCAGTAGACTGGGCATTGTAAGTTGCATATCACTTCTAAAATGTATTAAAGATCCAAACCGACAACAGCTCTACTGACTCGATTTCTATCGGTCCAAATAAAAAGTGTCTTAAATGTCTTCTTCTTTTACAGAGACAGATTTCGCACCATGGTCAATGTAATGGGGGATGCTTTGGCCACAGGCATCATGGCACACATCTGCAGAAAAGACTTCATGAAAGAGGGAGATGGGGTGAGTTTTAATGACAATATGTTTCAAAGGACTTGGGTAATTGGGGTGATTGAGCCCATAGTTTGCTTCTTGGGGCTGAAAACGTTATTAGTTCTGTTTCACGCATTTTTAGAGATTTGGCTAAGTAGTAGGCATTTAGAAGAAACTGAAGATTTAAGTGTGTATTTACTATAATTTTAGGTTTAGCCCCTCCCTACTTTCATCAAATCATTTGCAATCCTTTAGACAGCAATTACAACCCCAGTTCCAAAACGTTGACATGGTGTATAAAATGCAAATAAGACAGAATGAAATGATTCACAAGATTCCCATAAACCTTTAAGCTGAGAAAAGTGAGCAGCACTAAAAAGAAACAGCTGGAGGAACATTTTGCATCTAATTGGGTTAACTGGCAACTGATCAGTGCCATTGGGTATAAAGAGAGAATCTTAGAGAGTTTCTCAGAAGTAAAGAAGGGCAGAGGCTCCCTAATCTGCAAAATAATGCATGTAGAAATGTGAGAATATCTCATCATCTGCAGCACATAATAAAAATCTAATATTCAAAGTCAGAATATTCAGAATCTGGGGACAGGTCTGAAAATGAGTAGTGGATGACTATGATTTTCAGGACCTGGGGCAGCACTTCATTAAAAACAGACATGATTAATACTACATAGGCTTAGGAACACTTCCAGAAATCACTCTCTAAACACAATTCAACATGCCATTCACAAATGTAGGTTAAAGCTGTATCATGCAAAGATGAAGGCGCATGTGAACATGATCAGAATAGCCAATTCTGATGGTGCCTTTCCAGATGTGAAAGCATCTGGAAAGGCACCATCAATGCTGAAAGGTATGTAAAGGTCTTAGAGCAATATATCCTCCCGTCCAGACACTCCATGCCTTTCACCAGTTGAAAGCATGTGGAATTCAGTAAAAGGACTGGATGTTAGAGTCCCTGATATTGCATTGCTTTATATGGAGAGAATCTTGAGGGGTGGCTGTTATGAGGAAAGGCAGCCCAGAAACTTTACCAGCAGCACACATCGTTGTGTGCCTCAACATTTTTATTTTTTTCATTGGGGTTGTAATTGAACAGTACAAAACTGCAGTGACTAATAATGAAATCTGATTTGTTAGTTGTTGTTGATGTTAGTTGACTGACTGATGCTCTGTGCAGGACGCGCCCCGCCTCTCATCCTATCACAGCTTCAGTCACCCTGAGTTTGACAAGTGGTTTAGAAAACTGATACAATAATTCAAAAATACTTCTATTGAAGGTAATTGGGGTTTAAATGGCTTCCAAATCTTTTGTGCACGTTTTACACAACATACAAAGATTTTGGAGACTGAGCTAAAAAAAAAAAAATTGCACACAATTGATGAACATTTAAATAATGGGAAAAAAATAATCTAATAATTTCATTATTTATTTTTGCCATTGGAAAAATGTATTTGTTAAAAACTAAAATGTATTACAACCACAAGAAGTGGCACTTCAATAGCCTTGGATCATTTTTCCTTTTCAACCTTTGGTTTCCTTAACAAAGAGAACCTTCTGAGCACTCCAGATTTTTTCAAGTAGTCCCATATATTATCCAATCTACAGGTACCTTTGATCTGTGAGACCAAAACAGCAATGAGCACCCCTCCTGTGATGAACTGCCACACCAACAATGGCAACTGCCGACCCCCTCCTTTAGGGGTCAAACACCAGTTCATCCCTCCTGAAGTGGCTCAACTCATACAACTGGAGGAGGGCGTTCGGCCGCTTTCAGACAGGAAGAAACCTCCAATTCCTCCGAGACATCTGAAGAAGAGCAAAGAACACTGCACTATAGATATGAATGGCCTTGAGACCAATGTATAGCCTCCTCTTGCAGTTTGAATGGTTCTCTGTAAGTTATGCTGAAAGGAGCGCAGCAGCAAAGGACACCCGTGCAGGCAGAAGGACAATACAGATGAGCTCATCTAGCTCCACAAAAACCTTTTAAAGCAAAGCAGTTGCAAAAGACTCCACAATAGCGCATTTACAGTGGAATTTATGGCAACACAAGGACAATGATACGATTTCTATTATAAAATTTGTCCTTGGTCCTGTACCTGCTATTACTTGCATTGATTCAATAATTTTTATTTGATATATACATTTTTTATGACTTTTTGTTTTTGTTTTGTTTTTTGACAATGTATTTTTTTGTACTGCTGTACTGCAAGCAGCCAGCTGTTTGCATTATAAAAGATGAGACAGGATGTCTGCTTGGAGCTAAATGATCAGGAGGCAAAGTGAAATGCACACATTTTTTAAGTTTGCCTTAACAAAGCTGGTGGTGCTAGGCTGATGGTTATTATGGGACAAGAGGAAGTTGAGTGAACTGAATTTGTACCCACCCCTGTAGTGATGTTATAACTTTGATATGTGTTTAAAACAGAGATTAGAACTGTTTTATGTGTTTGAACAGCCTCAGGATCATTTGATTTAATTAAGCTTTCTGGCATATTAGCAGCCTGAAAACATCCACTAGTAATTTAATTAAATGTTTGTCAGTTGACTTGATATCAAACAGAAATTGGCACATTTCAATAAAACATTAAGTTACTAACCAGCTCTTCCATTTCTGCTGTGTTAGTTGGTTATTTTTTTCTCATTTATGTAGTGAGCCAATAAAGCACTGGGGGAGCTTCCTCCTGTCAATACCCAACCTAAATTATTTCACCCAATCCCAACTCCAGTAGAAGAAGGGAATGGAAAACTACATGCCTTGTTCCATCTGGAAACGCATCTAAAAGTTGAGCTATTTAAAGGAGTTCAATAGTCAGATTTGGGTAACTTATGCTACAATTAAATTAATCCGACTATAACACACATGTAAAAAAATGTTTTTGTAAAGTGGCCTATATAAGTGTATCACTCACACTGGTTAGCAGCGTTGGGAAGGTTACTTTTAAAATGTATTCCACTACAGATTACAGAATACATTCCCCCAAATGTATTCTGTAACGTATTCCGTTACGTTACTTAATGACAGTAACGTATTCTAAATACTTTGGATTACTTAATATATTATCATGCTTTTTACAACTACGTGAATGTACTATTGCTGTGTGATTTATTACTATTACCGAAGGTCCGCGACTCCGAACTGTAGTAAAGGGACCTCTGACTAATACGGCGGGTTCATGTCGGGCTCTCTCTCACCCAGGAGGCACACAGTCGCAGAGAGAGAGCGCGCTGCCGCCTGGAACAACAGAACATAGCTGTCAAACAAACCCAAACAACCCGTGACAATATGAAACAGGAAAGTACCGCAGTGTAATCCATTTATTTCAACAAAGTAACTGTATTCTAAATACCACCTTTTTAAATGGTAACTGTAACGGAATACAATTACTCATATTTTGTATTTTAAATACGTAATGGCGGTACATGTATTCCGTTACTCCCCAACACTGCTGGTTAGTGACACACCCCACCACCACAGCTGTCTATTCCTCGACTACTGGAGGTTACTGGCTGTTACTGGGTGACAGCCAGTAGGGAGCAAACACTTGCTAATTCACCACAGGGAGATGAAACTTGAATAAGTGAAAGAAATCAGTCAGAGACATCTTTGAATGGAAATTAAGATCGTAATATGTTGCACGGGCCTGGATATTCACGCCATTTTCCTTCACTAAAATATCTATATAACAACTGCAAAGACAGTCTAAGTTGCAACTAACTAGCAACAAACACCCTGACCGACTGTTCATGTCATTTTACTCTAGTTAATAATAAGCTACTTTCATAAACCTCTTAGAACAGCACCATCTCCTTCTTCTTTTTTTTATTTATTGACATATCGTCTTACATTGAAACTGCTGGAAAATTGTGAACTATAGTTTCTTTCCACTGGCTTTGTCAGCAAACATATCACATATGTGCATGCGTAATACTTGACACAGGCACCATGATTTTACCAAATGCTTTGTGGACTGCTTGGTACCGTTTGAGATGGTGATATAACTGAAGATTTGACAAACTCACTCAAAGGGTATCTCAAACCTAACACAACCTAACGCCCATTTTACTCTATATGGGAACGCAAATTTAAAATAAAGAATACTTGCATTCATTTGGAACGTTTTTACTTGGGTCATAAATCAATGTCTATACAGTCATACTTCTTTCAGCAACTCAGAGGCATGGCCGCCTGCAGGCTATTGGAAAGAATCTAGATTTAATGCACATTTGCAGAAAAAGCATAGAGCACATGCTATTTATGAATTACCATTGCAGTTTTGCCGCTCCAGAAAGAGAATTTCCATCATGATCCAAAATTATAATTATTAAGAACATTTTCTTACTGTACATTTCAATTTTGTCATATAAAGGCAGAAATGTACTCTTCCAAATAGTATGTTTTCATCTGTTTTGTCATTCCATTAATAATTTTTCTCAGCTCTTTACACAGTAAATACCAGAGAATTCAGAGCATACAGACTGAGATGTGTTTTTCTCTGGCTAGTGTCCTGCCTTTTTTTATAATACTGAACAGATCTGCTATAGCTCCACACAGAGCAGTGACACTGCCATGTGTGGGAGAAGCTGCAGAAACAGCGAACAGATTTCAGCCTTTTCAAATAATTTATTCTTGTGTTTTTGACTGTCTATGTATGACAATATTGCATTCATATCAATAAAGTGAGATTTTATGCTGAAATATGTATCCTGTTAGAAAACATGAATGAACTAAAGGGTCAGTAAAATCAGCACTGGTTGAAGCTCCGGTTTTGTTGATAGAATTAAAATATTTCATTCGCAAGCAAATGTTATTAATCATAGTGGAAAATAATATGTATATTTACCTTCACTGCAGGTAAATCACTGCTTTTCAAGATTATTGCTATTATTAAACCAACTCGCTGGTAAAACATTACGATTTATCCAAACTGTTTAGTAATAGCAGAAAAAATCGTTATAATTTTTATCTTAAATTATCTGATCTGAAATTTCCCACTTGTGGGACTAATAAAAGTATCTTATCTTATCTTATCTTATCTTATCTTATCTTATCTTACCACTCATTATGATTTTAGTTAACTTATTTTTTGTTAAACAGCATGAAGGTAAGATGTCTATTACAAGTGACGTATATTGATAATTGATGGCAGCAAATATGTTCTGAGTGGACAGAATCAATTACCAGTCTCCTGTTCACTTTATGTTTCTGACATTATACTAAAATTTGGCTGTAATTCATCTAAAGGACGCTCTTAAGATAGTCCTTAATATGAAGGAGTGAATAAACCTTAACACGTAAAACAAGAAAATATTTTTTGCAGATAAAATATCAGTTTTATGTCTTTTTTTTTCTTACAGGAAAGACTTACTAGTCTACTAGTAGAGTCATTGCTAATGGGTACAAATTTGTCTTTTAAGGACTTATTGGACTCTGACAGAACTTCTGTCTTTCACCTCCTTTTTAGCACCCCATTTCTAAAAGATACACTAGAAAAACCAGAGTATAATTAAATCATAAAAAACAGTAAAGATTTATGTCTGGTGTTTTTGGACTAATAATAACAATAACAACAATAATAAAAATCTCCCATTTTTTAAGCCTGCCTACAGTTCTGCACATCTGCAAGTTGCTTTGCAACCCTCGTCCACTCCACCTACTCTTTTCAAGTTGTGTATGATCGATGTCACCAGAGATGGGCAGTAACGCGTTACTTGTAACGTGTCACTGTAATCTGATTACTTTTTTCAAGTAACGAGTAAAGTAAGGGATTACTATTGCAAAAACGGTAATTAGATTACCGTTACTTTGTCATAGGAACACTGCGTTACTAAAACCGTGATTTTTTTTGCAAGAATGTCTCATGACAGTGACGTAAGCGAGTGCGTCGTTCATGACAACAGCTGTGTGCAGATCAACAATGGATCATATATCGAGTGTAGGAGAGAGTATGAGCGTGCAGCGTTTAAAGCGTGGAAGTACTGACCTTACTTTGAGTTTGATTTCATAAAAAGTGACAAAAACATTAGTGTCCGTTGTGCGTGGGAAGAAAACTTCTTTTTACACCGAACCCCCCCCCCCAAACAAGCTCCGAGTGCGCAACGATGTAATGGGAAATTCACAGAGAAACTCGTGGATTCTTCAACTGACCGCTGCGGCACACCTGCACCAGAGCACACCTCCGCCTACGTCACTCCTGCTATACAGGTGAAAATAGAGCAACAGGACCGCTGAGTCTTTGACTTTATTTATTTTCTGCTGTGTTTTACTTGCATCTATTTGAAAGAGTGAGTGTAAAAACAAAAAATATTTTATTTCATGTGCTGGAATGTGCAGAAAATAGGTTTAAATGTTAAACTAATTTAGCTAACGTAGCGTTTCCTGTAAGCCTCTTGTCCATTAACATTTAGTGGTTCACTTTGGAGTTTCTAACAGGTGGCTATATCGTGTCCAGATGATTCAGAGGAGGAAGCTTTCTTGCAGAAAACTGATTTTGCAAATGTTTTATGAGGAAGCAAAATAAAATGCAACACATTCAACACATTTTCGGTTGTAAAATGGAATGTAAACTTTTGATTGTTTACCAGAAGACTCCACAGGGGGCTTTTGTGTTCTCTCCCAGATTGGTAAACTCTGACAGAAACAAAAGGAAGCAATTACAGAATGCAAATCTAGTGAACGACTCAAACGCTGATGAATAAATATATTTGATATTATGGTGATGAAATGCAGCTTTAAAGCTTTCCCATTGTTGCTATTCATTCTTTCTCTACCATTTTAAAAATAAACGCTTGAGATTTTTTAAATGTTTTAGATCTTCTGTGTTATTCCTAAAACTTCAATTACTTATGTAAAAACTAAGCTCTACGTTCAGAATAATGACATTAAATTGCAGCCTTTTTTGAGAATACTTGTAGCCAGGTTTGATTCAACAGTTTCTGTGGCTTTGTTGGTTTCATTGGAAATCGTATACTTATATTGGCACTTTTGTTTCAAATGTTTTCACAGTATTGTAAGTAAAATCACTCTTTTTTTAATGCAATGAGCCAAGGCAGGCGACTTTGAAGGAAAAGAGGCTGAGAAAGCAGAGAAAGACACACACAGTGGGAGCAGAATTTTTCACTCTGCTTACATTCTTTGTATCGATTCAGAAACATTTACATGGGAAGGTTCACATTAGATTTTGCCAATAAATCTTTGAGGGTAATGCACAGAAACAATAAAATGATCAAAGACAAAAATAATTAAAGGTCAGATATAAAGATATGCATTAATAACCAGCCCAAAAAAATGGAAACATCAGTAACCCCATCCGGTTTCCTGCACCAGAAATATGTGACGCTGCCACGATACAAAAATGAACCTGGGAAATAATATTCACAGGTACATTCCCCATTTAAAAACTCTTTCTGTCTTTGATGCAATGCAGTCCAATTATAGTTCGATCAACCCAGGTCTAGTCTTGCTCCTCTTCGATCTCCTCTTTTTGAATGGGGAGGTCAGGGTTTCCTGCACCGGTGTCCAGCACCTGCAAGTTGGACAGGTATTTGAAGGAACTCTCATCTACGGCGTCCACAGACAGGGGGTTAAACCTTAAATTAAAAAAACAAGAAGAACAAAAACAAAACCAGATAGTTAATTGAAGTAGTCTTTTAATTACAAATTTTAAAGGCTCAAAGCAAAAAAAACAAAACAATGATCAACAGTCACATCTATAAAAATCTGTACAGCTGAGCATTGAGCAGAAGAATGTATGCTGCGTATGCTACCCATTCTCTTATTTTAACACCGTCAAGCTCACAGGTGTCCACTGACTTTTATCTAAAACCATGTCTAATGCATATGGAATTTATTGCATTGATCACTGAAAATATTTGCATATGTTGTTCATAAAGTTTAAAAGTTAATTCACTAATAAATATACACAAAGGTCGCCCTTCCACTTCAACAACAGACACAAGCATTCCAGCAGCTTTAAATCGACTTGCGCGAAAGACTCCCAGCTGCAAAGGGATTTGGGTGGAAATAAAAAAAAAATTCTTTTAAAGAGACAAAAAAGTCAAATGTGCCAGCAGCTGACACTAAAAACACGATGAGCCTGGAAGGGTTTAGGACTTGTAAACACTGGCTGTAAAGCAGCCAGCTTGAGGTTATATTTGAAATGAAATCGAACAAAAGCCATGAAAGAGCATGTCGGGAACCTCTTTCTTCTTGACTGACTGCTGTTTCAGCTGCAGGGCTCATGGGTATTAGCCTGCACTCTGTGGAATAAACCAAAGAGGAAAAATTTGCTGAATGCACACAAGTTAGCGGAGATGGGGAGATTAGATACCCCGCTGCAGTACTCTGCAAAATGAAACTGAGTCAGAATTTTCAACACATAGCAAATTTTACTGATTAGTAACAGACTAGAGAACAACATTGTTTCTGAAAATGGTTTATTTTTGTGAAGTAAAACCTATTCAGTTAGCATACATATTTTTTTTAAATGATGAAAAGGGAAAAATCTAACAATGCAAATTAGCTTTAAAGTGTTGGATCAAAATTTAGTCTCATAAACACACTGCAGCTGGAGCCAAAAATCTCACATTCCAGATTTCCTCTGGTCTTTTCAGCGACTCAACCATGAAGAACTGATTTCACATAGTCTGCTCATTTCTGGTTGAGATGTGTCTGTAGCATGACCTCTGTAAAGCATTAATGTGGCCTCTAATCTCAGGAGCTTTTAAGTGCTGATTTTTAAGGCTGGCGACTCTAATAACACTTTCCTTTCATTTGATGTTTTTATGACTAATGTTGAAGAAACTATAAAAGTTCAGAGTTTCAGAGAAAATTCAGAAATACCAGATCCAGATATGGAGGGTGTTTTGACTGCACTGTCTTTAAACAGTAGAATAAATTAAAATATGTTATACGGGGTGTATATGAGGTGATCCAATCTATTGTAATTTCCTTGCATGTTCTTTAGGAAACTGCCTATGCAGTAATTATGAACAATAATGCTGCGTCTGAAACTGAACATCTGGTATGAAATCAGTGTCAGATGTACACACTACACACCTTTTGTATGATGTTCCTCTAAAGAACAGCTGGTAATTAATTTGACACTTGATAATTCAGGCTTTTATTTCAAACTTAATAATATTTTTTCTGAAAAAGATTTAATGATGATGAAGATATTTTTGTTCTAGGATCAGTGTACATTTTTTTTAGAAAGGTTATTTAACAGGGGGAAAAAACAAACATTACTGTGCATAAAAAAATGAGTGCAAAATAGTGTTGATATATTGCATTTTGGGTTAGGGTTTTTTTTGTTTGTTTGTTTGTTTGTTTGTTTGTTTTTTGCAAAATGGCTCAATAAAGCCCAGATAATGTTTTGGTCAAAGAGGATTTTAAAAAACTCAAGACAAAGACATCACATTCATGTTGTAGCCACACAAGGATCAAAGCTTTTCATGTATTGTGGATTGTTACAGCTGCCCTTTGTCTTGCCAAGAACTCAGTTTCATTTAGCTGTTAAGCACAGCTCATAATCTTATCAAATGTTTCCATTTTTGGACTTTATCTATTGTTATCTTTATTTTCATTGACATACAAATTTGAGATGTGCGCAAACAGATGATTATACTCTGCTGTCCTCTCTAGCCTGCATAGAAATATTAGTCAGTAAATGATTCATATTATATCAAAACTTGAGAAATGTTGGCTCTTGATGATAAGATGTTAAAGAGGCTTGGCAGACGGCAGAACCTGTCTCTTTGCAGCAGGAGGTTGCAAACAAGTTGCACAGTAAGACAAATGACAGCCATGTAAAGAAACATCGGTCTGTGGTAATATTTTCTAGGACAGGAGTGTCAAACCTGCCAGAAAGTCTAATCCATACCACTGCAAAATCTAAAAACTGCAGCCTGTCATCAATTACTCCATGTTTTATATCTCCATTATTATAAAATATTTTTACTGGTTCAGCCGACTTGAGGTCAAAGTGGGCTGCGTGTGGCACATGAACTAAAAAGAGTTTGACACCTCTGTCCTAGAAAATGGGCAGATGTATGTAGGCTGTTAGAGTGAAGTGCCACTCGACTGGATCAATCTGTAACCACATCCTACACAAGTGCAGACACGTTAACCTGCAAGCAACCTGCAATTCCCCAAACCAATCAGACGCTGTGTGAGTGTGCTGTCGACACAGCAGTATTTAAGATATGAACTGGTTATCGATGAATGTGATTAACACTTTCAACTGACTGGAATTTTTGCACAAACAATGTTTGACACGATGTTCAGTTTTCTCACTGCTGCTGTTTAGTAATTTTATTTTTTCATGTTTTTCTTCATGTTTTCATTTTCTTTATTTTTTATAGTTCTGTTTTGTTTTGTCTTTTACTATAAGTTGGCTGTGCATATTAAAGGCTTTTTTTTTCTTGTCCTGTCCAGCAGTTTAACGTCGGAATTGTTGTCTGAAGGCCAAAAAATGCCCAGCAAATTTACTTTCACAGGTGTAGCATTACGATATTCACTATAATGGTCCACCTGGTCGTCATATTTTACTAGAACTTTTTTTTTTTTTTTGGATTATTACAACCATAACAGACAAGACTGGGGGACAGAAACAAAAAAAGAAAGAAAATAAAGAAATGTAACAGAAAGAGAAGGAGAGAAAAATAAAGGGGAAGAAGAGGGATGAAGAGAGAAAGGAACCTGCCAGGTGCCCGACAGAGGCAGGGAGCCTCTGGCGGCAAAACAGCACACACCTAAACATTCAAACCCCGGACACCGAAGACCACCAATGGCGGCAGGTGGGGGCACCAGCCACTGGCATGGATTGTGGCGTCAGGAAATAGGCCCCACACCTGGTCCCCCAGGCCTGGCATGTTCTAAGAGAGAGGGAGAGTCTAAGACCTGACTTGACACATAAACAAACAGTCATACACAGGTCTTGATGCATGCTCAATCATCCAGGTAAGTAAATCTCCAAAAGTTTATTCTGTTCATCTGGACGTAACGTTTTCAGTGGGAGAAATGTTTCATCACTCATCCAAGTGGCTTCCCCAATCTTATAAACAGTACATTTGCATAATGACTGAAACTAGCACCAATCACTGGCCCACCCAACCCCACTGCAGAGGAAAGACTACACCCAACCCCAACCCAACATTCAGTCAACTCCCAGACTACATAAAACAATAGACACCCAGGTTGAGCCCATCCTCCACCTCTGGTAGATCCCCCCTCCTGCAGAGTGATCTCCTCAAAAGTATAGAGCACCTGCAAAACATGGTAAAAACCTCCCTGCCAGCTAAAGGGGCCTCCAGTTCCACCAATGCACCGAATCCTCCTGGGCCAGGGACAGGCCCCAATGCACGCACCAACCCAACTTCCACTAGATGATGGAGCCAATCAAAGGAGCTCAGAGAGATTGGCCTGATGCAGTGGCAGAGGCTGTCTCAAGACTGATATGATCCGACAAATGGTCTCTATATTGGTTTTAAGGTCTCTAAGATTATTTTCATTTGTCGAGTTCATAAGGACAGTCTTCTTAGTGATGGATAAGGTGCCGAGGTGTTCATCTCCATAGTAACATCATCTAGGCTGCCCAAAAAGCAAACTAAAGGGGAGGCTCGAATGTTACATTTTATACACTTTGATAAGTCTTCACATATCCGGCACCAAAACCTCTGAACTGGTGGACAGAACCAAAGAGTGTTGATGTAATTGTCAGGTGTATTGCCTTGACGGTGTGACCATGGTGCACTCTATGTAGTATTTTGTATTTTATTAATTGTAGATTGGGGTTTCTAATCATTTTAGAGGTTTTTAAACATGTCTGATACCAGAAGTTGTGGTCAAAGCTGGCTGATAGATCCGCCCCCCATTTCACAATAGGAAGGGATAATGACTCATCTGTTTTCAACAGTGTTTTGTATATTTTAGATAAGAATTGTAATTGATTTAATTAGGTGAAAATTCCTTTATCAATATAGACTATAATTTGTTGGTCTAAAAATCTACTCTTGTTAATCCCATATTGTAATACTAATATGTCAAATGAAATTAAATTTATTCATTGAAATATATATTCCAAGAACTCAATTCCTTTACCTGCAATCTTTGAAGTCTAGCATATAATTTTTTTGTAAGATGTCAGAGTTGTTCCAGATAGGTTAAGATTATATATTAATATATATATTCATATTATATTAATGCTTAATCTTAATATGTATGCTTTTAAAGCATACAAGTCATTTGAGCTAATGAATATTAGGCCCGAAATCTCTACATTATTACATAGTGCCTATTCTATGTCTAGCCGCGGCTCATTTGGAGGCTATGTTTTAACAATCTTGAGATGTATTGTAGCGTGTTGGCTAAGAAGTAGTTGTGAAAGTTAGGCAGATGTAGTCCTCCTCTTGGTCCTATGTAGAGCCAAGTCTAAAACCGCGGCCTTGCCCCAACTTTTTAACCAATCATGTTAACATTCTGTTTTTATGACAAATAATAAAAAGTGTTTACTGCCTGGATTTGGTGCTCTTTTGTTCGTTCGGTTTGCTGAATGGAGGAAGAGACGCGGCATCATTATTAATCTAAACCTTCAAAAGCTTATTAAATAGAGGAAAACAAATACTTTGAGTTTGGATGAACCCAACAGTTTCAAAAACCAAAGTTGCAAATAAAAAGTTCCACTTAACTCTATAAATGCTTTTTCTGTATCTAGAGACAATTATGTAGTTTGTTTTTACTGCAAGAACAGTCTATTAAATTAAGTAAGCTACATGTATTTATTAATGAATGCCTCCCTGTTATTAAACAAGTTTGGTCAGGAAGTGTTATGAGGGGTGCTATCTTCTCTAATCTTTTTCAGAGGGCTTTGTAGATTATTTTAAGGTCAATATTAAAAAGGGATATTGGATGAAAGCTGATGGGAAATACAGTGTCTTTGCCTGGTTTCAGGCTTGACTGGCTGATGATTTTGGAATGGTTATGTTATCAAGAAACTGATCAACTTCATCTTCCGATGGGTTTACCTCTGGTGAATATAAAGTTTTTTTTAAAGTCCCTGAATGTGTTGTTTATTCTTTCAGGATCATAAACTGTATTCCCAGTTAAGTCTTTCACTGGAAATACAGGGAATATTTTGTTTCTTGTTAAAATTTTTGCAGTGGAAGTCTTTGCAGTAGAAATATTCTTTTTTTTTTTTTTAATCCAAATTTGATTTAATTCTAGTTTTGCTTTACGTATTTTGCTCAACATTTCCTGTTCCAGCGAGGACACACAGGCTTCTCCTAAGGATTTAATGTTTTTCTCTAATTCATGAATACGTTTGTTTTCTCTTTTCATCCCTGACTCCAAGAAAGCAGATGCTGATGTTCCAGGCAGGCCATTATTGTGTAAATATGAAGCCCACTCGTTTTTAAAATATTTAATAAAATCTTCATCTTTAAGTAATGATGAATTAAATCTCCAGTTTGTGGCAGAATGAACTTGATGAAATAATTCAGACGAGAGTAAGAGTGATGGACATGTGAGAAGAAAGTATATTCCCGACATGCAGGTGTTTTAAGTTCATCTGCAGCTGTGGCAGATCTATGAGTCTCTTGTAGTAAGACAACGTTTTTTTTTTAAGCTGGTTAAATATCTTCTACTTTAAAGTCGTTCTTCTATTGCACGAGTATCCTACCCCCAGTGAAGATCAATGCATTTGGAAAACAGATTTGTGCTTGAAGGCCTATGCTTGAACATGTAATGCAATAAAACAGCTTTTGCAAACAAGTGTTTAAGAGTTTAATTCATCCTGGTGGTCCCTGTGCAGAGAACAGGTGACATCAGCAGTAACGGGGCCATTTCAATGGTTTAAGAGTGTGGAAGAGGCTTGTTAGCAAAACTGAGTATAAAGCAGATCTAGTACTTCTAGATGCTTCTGCTTCTTCTGTTCAGTTTTTATTGTTTAGAGCTGAAGTTTAATTACATCAGTATGACTCACTTTTTATTATTTTTTGATCTCTAATTTACAGGTTTGAGCAGCTGGAAGTAAATGCATATTTTAATCCATAAAGAAAATTGTTTATCCACAGAAGCTGTTGTTATTCATGTTGATCTTAAAGTATTTACTGGCTAAATTGGGTAAAAGGGTTTAAAGTTGTCTATTTGGGGTTAAAGAAATAAATAAATCAGGGCATGAAAATATACAGCTAAAGACTAAATATATTTACTTTACTTGTGAGTCCCTTACCGGAGGAAGATGCCTTTGATGTTGGGAGTGCCTTCAAAAGCTAAACCATGAATACTGGAGATGCGGTTGTTTTGCAGGTATATGTATTCCAGAGACTCGGGTAGGTCAGCGGGGATGTGTGTCATTAGGTTACCAGACAGGTCCAGCGTCTAAAAATTAAAGATGCATAATTAATAACAAACCTCCTGGAAAATTTAGTCTGTATCAAACCATTAGCCCTACTTATCTGGAATGAATGATTCTGGGAATGAATGATTCATTCCCAGAATCATTACTTTCAAATTTTGCATTGCAGGTTTCTGCCATTGCTGGCAGTGTTATTGTGCTGCCTTATATTTTGGCGAAGACTACAGCAAGCATATTGTCTTGTAAAAATTGTGATGGAAAAATTGTTATACAACAATCTATTTAGGATCATTGAATGGTTTTTGCCAGCTGCAGCAATTCCTTAGATTTTTGACTGGGGTTATATCCCAGTAAATATTTCCATTTTTGTCAACGTCAAGTTTTAAATAGAAAGTTCCCATTGATAATGTTACTGTAAATGTAAACGTAAACAATATGACCAGTCTTGACTTTTAATTTTATAACATCTAAATCCCTAATGTCCAACCAATAGCCACTTTGCTTGGTATAAAAAAATTCTATGTTTGCCCTTTTCTGCACCATACCAAACTGTCATTTAGTGAAAGATCAGGGAGGAACCTAGTACTAAACCTTTATAAAGTTCCTAAATATTCAGATTCATGCAGTATACAAACATCATTGCCAAGCTTTTTTTTTTTCAGTGACTATCCCACTTGTGTCGCTTCCACTCACTGTGAGCGCAGTGAGCTCCATCCAGGCTCCCTGGTAGACTGAGTTCAGTTTCAGCTGGTTATTACTCAGGATCAGCTTTCGTAACTTCTCCATCTTTGTCAGCGTACCATCTGGTATAGAGTTGATCAGGTTGTTCTTGATTTCGAGCACGTGCAGACTGCGAGGAAGGCCCCTGGGCATTGAGGTAAGGCTGTTCCCCGACAGGTCCAGGGTTTCCAGCAGACGTAGCTTCCTAAAAGCCTCACGTTGCATCTTGGGGCTGGTAAGCTTATTGTAGCTGAGGTTGAGTTCTATCAGCGTGTACAACAAGGTTAAGTCGTTGCGGCCAATTTCAGAAATAGAGTTATGGAGCAGCATTAAGGTCTTTGCTCGCCGAGGCAAGCCTCTGGGAACACGCTCCAGCAAATTGTTGTGCATGTGAAGAGTGTGCAGCTTTTTCAAGCCCTAGTGAAAAGCAAATTTAAGATTTCAAATGGGTGATCCACTGTTGCATAATGTTCATTGCCATGCTGTTGTACAAATTACTCCTTCCAACTTGTCCTTACAATTTAAATTGGATCATTTATATCATCCATATTTACCTGGAAGGCAGCTGGGTGGATAGAACGGGAACGAAGTTTGTTATTGTGGAGGAGCAGGTATTCAAGATTTCGGGCTGACGTTAGAGCATCTCCAGGGATACTGCGGATGTCGTTCTTCTCCAAGTGTAGCAGCACAAGACTGCGAGGGAGACCCTTTGGGACAACGCTGAGGTTGTTATTTGACAAATCCAAACACTCAAGGCTGCTGAGTTGGCTAGAAGCAAAGAAAAGGAAGGATATGATGTTGTCTTTGTAGAGAATTTGCCCTTGAAAGGATAGTTTTGATATTTACACAGCTGGCAATGGCAAGATGTTGAAATCTGTTTATTGATAAACTTCATGAGTGAAGATTTTTGTCCACCTGAAAGTCTCATTGTCCATGCCCTCATTGCTGAGAAGGTTGTTCTGAAGATATAATTCTCTGAGATTGGGCAAGCTGTCAAAAGCTCCTGCTGGGATTTTCTCCAGCTTGTTTCTCTGTAACAAAAGAATATTAACATTGTTAATGTAAGGTGGAATCACAAAGTTCAGCAACTGCACCCACAAAAAGAAGAAATCATAGCTGGGTTAAATTTGGCCAACCTCCCTTGATAGGTAGAGCCTTTTGGTTACCTGCACCACTTCAAGTGTTGCTTTTGATGCAATTTTCTGAAAGTAGTGTTCTGTCTATCTGCACTGCAGATGTACTGAGACTGGATCTGCTTAAAGATGAGAGCAAACATCAAGTTCTTTTTTCAAAATGACCTGATTTTATAGTCAAGGATTGTCTGGAATGGAAAGCTGGAGACCAAGGAGAAGTTCTTAATCAAAACGTCCAGTGTCAAAGTTCAAAAGAGGCACACCAGGAGCGCTTGTTTTTTTGTGACATTTACTAAGTTTTTCACTATGATATCCTCTCCCTGGGACGGTCAACACAGAATTGTACTGTGACATTGTGTGGGATGTAGTATAGGCAACATTGTAAACTGGAAAACAGTTTGTTGAAAACAGACATGCGCAACACAATTTTTGCTCACCTCCTGCTCTTTTTGCCTGAATTTGACTCCTGCTACTTCAAGTTAAAGGGTCGCTGGTTGAAACATGGGAAAAAATGTCTGTAGCCAGGTACACACAAAAATACACATGAATATATATACTACCTGTCAAAAGTTTTATAACACCCCAATTACCAGTTTTTTATTGGAAATGACGCAGTTTAATGTCTCATTGCACTCTGAAATGAAAGAAAAGTACAAATAAGAAATTGGAGTTAAAAAAAAACTTATGCAATCAATTTATAGACAAAAATGTATTCTAAACTTTTGACCCTTCAAAGTAGCCACCTTTGGCAGATATAACAGCTGAACACACCCGTGGCCTTCTTTCTACAACAGAAATCAAATATTCTTCAGAAAGTTCTTCCCATATCTGTTGCCAACGTTCCCATAAATGTGTGGCACTTGTAGACTGCTTTGCTTTCACACTTCTGTCCAGTTCATGCCAGACCAGCTCGATGGGGTTTAATACCAGAGATTGTGCTGGCCACTTCATATTTTCAAGCTTACCATCTTCTTCTTTTTACCTCAGGCATGGCTTGGACTTGTTTTGGGTCATTATCTTGCTGCAGGATGAACCCCTGACCAACTAGGCACATACCAGTAGGTACTGCATGGCGCTGCAGAATGCAGTGGTAGATTTTGGGTCGGGGAGCTTCACACTCTATACAAGTCTTCCAGTCCTCAGTAGTCCAATGGTGCCGTTTCATGGTCCAGGCAAGTCTCTTTGTCTTATTCTGTGATCTTAGCAATGGCTTTCTTTCGGCAACGTGTCCTGTCAAACTCACAGCACAAAGTCTTCTCTTCACAGCTGAAGCTGAGGCTTGCTTACTATGACCACTATTAAGCTGTGCTTGAAGCTGTTGCACAGTGAGCCCCCTATCACGCAAGCTGTTAACTCTCCGAAACTTGACGTCTGCTTCAGGTGTGGCTCTGGGTCTGCCAGACCTCTTCCTGTCAGAGTTTGCCCCAGGTTCTGAGTGCCTTTTCATGGTGAAGATGGCGGCGCGCACAGACGCAGCGGCCCGGAGCTCCTACACTTTTGCACTTTGTTGGTACTGTGTATTATTTCACACAGTCTGGGGTTACTTCAATACAACAGAGATGATCTACTCTCTTCCCCCTCCTGCCCCCCCCCCCCCCCCCTCTTTCTTAAATAGATAACTATCATATCTGATATCATATCTCACAGTACAATAATATTGAATGGGTTGCATTGTTGTATTTCTGTCATGTTTCTCAGGTCTTTGTCTGAATTTCTACGAACATTATTGCTAAGGATTGTCTTATTGCATTGGAGTCACACTGGGTTAAATATGTACACTTGGGTTTTAAGGGGTATTTATTATTTTCTTCTTCTTTTTTTGGGTTGTATGGAAGCCCCAAACGCAATTTCATTGTTCTTGACAATGACAATAAATAAATACTACTATACTACTACTGAAGGAAACTGTACTTACTGACACCTTAACTTTCTTTGCAATTTCTCTGTAGGAAAGACCTACACGTCTGTCTTCCATTGTTAATTGCCTTTTTTATTACCATTTTAGTAGCAACACACACACTACTGTCTGCAGTACAATACTGTTCAACTGATGCTCACAAGGGTATGGTACCACAGTGTTTTCCAACACTGGGGTTCTAAGTGATCAAGAAAAGTTGGAACATTTGTAGGAATTACTAGGCTTGGTCAACCTCCATTGCTGCAGAACAGCTTTAAATTGTTAACCCATTTTGTGTTCCCTGAAAAAGGCTTTTTTGTACAGTTCTGAAATGTACATTAATTTTCCGTTTTAGGTAACCTTACCTTTTTTTATAACCCCTGGCATTTCACCACTTACCTTTGTACCATTTCAAGATATTAATTGGACTTGAATAACTTGAACTGCAATAAATAACTGAAAAAATTGGGGTGTACTAAAACTTTTGACCAGTAGTGTATGTGCACATACCATAGATATGTAAAGCACTTGAAATGTTGCAGTGATGCCCAAGGTGACTACCTACAGGCCAAATTTAATTCTGCATTTTTATGTACAAAGCTTTAGTTTAGGATTACATCTATACATTTATGAATTATGAATTAAACAAACATCTTAAACCCACTACTGTCCAAGTATAATGCGATGTTAAACCTTCAGATGAAGACGGTAAAGAGTCGGAGGCAGGTTCTTGGGAACAACCCTCAAGAAGTTGCTAGACATGGTTAGGATCTCCAGGTTGTCAGAAGCATTGAACATATGTTCAGGGAGACCTGCATCAGTCAGCTTGTTGTTATGGAGATACACAGACCTGGGGACCACGACCATGAGACATGTGTTAACTGAGTAACTAAAGGAATCTGGGGTAAATTTACACAAACATGCACATCTCTTACCTCAGTTTTGGCTTATGACCAAATGTATATGGAAAGATCCTTGTAAGCTGATTAGCAGCGAAATCAGCACTGACCAAAGAGGGGGGCAGGACCTTTGGTGCTAAGGTGAGCTGCAAGCACAAAAAACCATGACAGGATATGATGTTGAGCATTTTTAATTAAACTATCAAGCGATATTCACAAACCCCTGACCACGATAAGGTGGCAATTCATGGAGGGGCTACCCCAAATTAATATGACACAATTATTAGTGTGCTAACAAGAAAACACACTTAAGATAATGATCACAGATCTCACTAAATATTTTACTATGCTTTGAAGATTAAACGATCATTTCTATTTATTTTATGCTTTTAACATCTTTCCCGGTCATGTTGTTCTATGGAGCTATTGCACTTGAAATGACAAGCCCTGCAAAATTATATCCATACAGTATATATTGGGACAACTACAGCAACGGGAAATCTCTAAAAAATAGAGATATGGCATATCTGAAAATGTTCATGTGCATAGTGTTTGGTCCTATGGGTTGTTCTGTAAGGCTCTGTAATTCTATTTTTTGATACAAGGACTTATTGAATACTTATTTGTTTTGACACAGGCATGCTGTCATCCCAAATATGTGTGGCATAAAAGCCATGTTTTCCTCATTTTTGTCATCCCCTGCTAAAAACTAACACTACAGTGTACACAATAACAGGAAATTGAAAAATGAGAGAAGCATCACTGAGATTAGATGTTCATTTATGGATTAAAGTAGCATCGGTGTCTTTAAAGATTAGCGAGAATTTAAAAATCCTCTATTCTTTTCGGATCCTATGTTGTGAGGGCACAAATAAATCCATCCTTTTTCTCTTGTTCCCTGTGACTGAAAGGTCAGTAACATTTTAGCTCCAAACAGATGGCACAGCCATACTGGAAGAGATCACAAGCATAAGCTTGTACACACTATATGAGCAGCAACTATACAACCTCCCTCTGTTAGCTGACACTGTCAGTCAAGCAGAACATAGCTGAGAGAAATATCTAAACTCCCGCTGTATGACTCACCTTGTTATTTGCCAAGTATAAATAAGCCAGTTGTTCGAGCATCTCAAACCCTTCATCTTCAAGGCCTGTTGAAAAGAAACAAGGATTTTTGACACATTGTTCTTGACTTACACCCTTTAACAGAATAAAACATATTTACCAGACCTGTATCACTTATCAGTTTTGGCACTGGTCCCAAAATTGACCAGAGGATTGTAGATTTTAGAAGAAATGGTATTAGTTGCAGGTTTATCGATCATAAGATTGTGGCTTATGTCCTGTTTGGACCTTTGTGCTTTGCAGTTTTGGGGGGGTTTGTACACTCATTGTTTACTTTCACATTCACCCACTTGTTAGGCACTACAAACCAGTTCATTAGGGTTTGGAAAAGACTGTGGTCTTTCTTTTTGATAAATTATCATTTTAGAGAGACTCCCTAATTACATGACATCAGCAACTTTGACAAAATGGTGCTATTTTTGCCTTGGGAATCAAGAATATCCTGTTTTGTTTCAAATTGATGTATGTTTATGAAAGCTGGAGGTGTATGCACAATTAAAATCCTTTGAACTTGCTGAATTTTCTACCAGTTTGTAAGCAGTTTGGGATTTCTGCTTGAATTTTGTGTTTTTCCACAGGCCACCGTGACAGACTATTAATTAAGTAGGAAAAGGTTCAGGCACCCAAGAGGATGGTTAATCATTTTAAGTAAGTAAATGAATATTTTCTGATAGTTAGTTTGAAAATGTGTTAAAATATTTTGATCAAAACAAACACTTTTGTTAGACAGATACCACATGGTAACCCGGATCTTTTCCATTGTGGCACTTTGATCTTACATTTACCAAAAAGGGTTCCATTACGGCAACATTTTTTATTCAACATTAGCAATAAAAACAGAAGCCAGCTGCTAGCACAGCTGGCTAGGGACAGAAAAACCATTTAAGCTGTCTGTTCATCTTAACAGCAGCATGATCCAGAATAATATTAACCAATATTTATGGAGTTAGACCAATGAGACCATCACAGGAGAATACAGAGGCTGAGCCAGTAGGAGCAAACAGTGGGCAGGTGTGACGTTTGTTTTTTTTGTCTCTGTTGGCAGTGCAAAGTAAAAACTGAGCAGACAGCAGCAGGAAGGTTGCTAGAGTATTAAAGTTACACTGTGACAGAACAAAAACCCTAACGTTAGCTAACTGTAGCTACTTGACATAGTCAAACAGCATTTTGTTAGCAGTGTCTGAATAACAGTAAGGACCACATCTCCATCCAGCTGATCTAAGTGAAATTGGTAAGTTTACAATTAATTGCCCCTTGGGGATAAATAAAGTCTCTCTGATTGTGATTTTGATTCTGACATCTTTAATATTCTGCAGCTGTAAGCATCTAATCAGTTATTTATCTGGCATGCTAAATGTAGAAGTGCTCTTTTTCCTATAATTGTTTGTTCAAGTGTTCAACAACTGAAGATGCAGGATTTGTGTTATCTCTTTATCACTTGTAAGATAAGGAGCAGTTCCTCTCCAGCTTTCTCCAGCGTAATTTTCGGTCTTTCTCTTTTTTTTCTGAGGATAATATGGCAGATATCTATAAATTACATGGCTTGCTGCGTGGTACAGCTGCCACGTACAGCCAGTACAAGAAGTTTGTGCTTCATGTTTGGTAAGTAAAGTTACTGTATTTTATTAGTTGCTTACTTAGCAATAAGTAGCAAATGTGTGTCCAATACACCTGAACAGTTTATTAATTCAGCTTGCTAGCATTAGCCGATAACTTAGCACACCATCTTACTGTGCACCAGAACCTTGACATGACAGTCTAAAACCAGCTTTATGGTCCCTATAAGACAGTAAGCTTTTCCAACTTTGCAAAACTTGTTCTAGATCAAGGCTAAGACTTTTCGATCAAAGGAAAACTGATTCTTATGTTCCCATTAATTGTTCTTTATTTCATGAATGTGCCTCTCAGCCGCGAGGACCAGTTATTAGAGGAAATGAACAAAACAACTGCATTTCCTCTGCTGCATTCAGGTTTATTTTGAAGGTATTTTGGTACCATAAATAGTTAGTCAAATTATAGATACTTAAACCAAGGCCAGACTAACTACTAATCAAAAATTGCAGACAGGCAAAAGCTCTAATTTCTACAAAATGGGTCAACACAGATCGACATCTGAGAATGAAAAACACAAAAAACAAAAGGAATTCGACAGGGCCTCAGAAAACAACCTCAAAAACATGTCTTGTAAGCTGTTCCCACTTTGAACAGCAGGTTCCTGCTGAGTGTTTAGATTGTGTGACAGTGTTTACCATCTGAGGTGAGCCAGTTATTCTGAAGATTAAGAGTCTCAAGCTGATGCAGATGGGAAATATGCTCGACCGTTATCTCCTCGATCTTGTTGTTCTAGCATCAGAAAACACAACACAGATTGTAAATGCAGGACTCCAAACTTTGGTTTTGTGTTGGTATTTATGGGAGTACATGAAAGACCTGTAGAGAGAGCTGGCGGGTTTTTTCCGACAGCTTAGCAGGGAACTCGATGAGGTTGACTCCGGGGCAGTCCACTACCCTCTCTGCTGTACAGCTGCAATCCTGCGGACAGATTTCCGGCTCAGATTTTGTCACCTCTGTTGCAGTTTCTGTTTCCTCTGTTGGCTCTTCCTCCTCCTCTTCCTCTGGTTCAACAGAGGCCTGGCACTGCACCAACACCCAGGCCAAGAGCAGCACACTCAGGGCGTGCAGGATGGAATGCTTGAGAAAGGCCATCTCTCCTGTTGCACAAGAACATGGATAGTAAAGTTATAAACATCAGGTCAGCGAGTATTTTTTTCCTGGAAACAGGACCTCACACGCTACAGTCTTTGGCTATTAAAACAGTCAAACATGGTTACAATAAAAATACTGTCTTAATTCAGCTAGATGTGCCATGCCATGTATTTTGTTCTTTATTGTTCTTTGTTCACTTTAGTTTACTAGATTTCCCCTCGTGCTTGTACCCCCTTTGTCCCCCTCCACGTATCTGTGAGTCCCCACGCCTCGTTCCTCCTCCTTGTGTTTTATTTCATGTTTTCCCCAGCCTGTTATGTCTCTGCTCTCCCCGTGTTCTCTCCTCCCCTCCTGTCTGCACCTCTGTGTACTTCCTGTTTTACTTTGACAGTCTCCTGTCAGTATGAACCTAAACTGGGAGATTCAAAAGGAACTGCCTCATGAGGAAACACACGGACGGGCACACAGTCATGAGGGAGACGGGGACATAAATACACAGAGGATTAACGAGAGACATGGGAACACACGGGGAACACAGCTGACACAGATAATCATAACGAGACAGGGCCTTTAACTTCTGTCAGCAATAAAGCTGTATTTTCTATTTCCATTTTCAATTTAATTGGATAGAATTTATTTATATAATTTATATTTAAAAAAAACATTTACTTATATAATGACAAAAATTAAAATAAATACTAAAGTTGAAGTTGAGCAGCCCTTGTAACAGTTGGGAGGAAAAACTTTCCTTTCCACGTGTGACCCAGTTGTAATCGCAGTTCATTGACCAGTCAGGTTTGAGCAGAAATTGGTTGCATGCAGGTAAACAGTCTGTGTGGAGAGCAAAAAGAGGAGTCCAACTGCCAAAATATGATGTCAAAAACCACTGGCTGTTGTCTGAAAACAGTTTAAATATATCTGCATTCATAAACACCATGCACCACCATGATCATCATCTTGATCTGAGAAACTGGCCTGCTCACATGCACTCCATGAATCGACTTTGAGTTTTTAGGGTGACGTAATCAGATTCTTGACACCACTACAAAGAAGCAGTTGTTATATTGTGAGGAAAGAAAACAACAGGCCAGCAACTCTATAAATCCATACCTGCAAATTTACCATCCAGTCCAGGAGAGAAACAACTTGTGAATTCATAGATTCAAACTTGTTTTTTCAAGTAGCAGATTGTTTTGTGGTCTATTCCAGGTCACTAAATAAACTACACTGTGAGAGTTAAATCTCTGCCATCATCACACATTCTCTGGTTTTGTTTTGACTGCATCATTTCAAAGCTTTGGAAAAAGATATCAACAGCTGAAGAGAAAAGAAATTGCTTTCTTACTGTATGTTTCCTGTATTGAACACCTCTTGACATTTCTTCCTGGTGAGAGACAACTGGCAACCTGACTGATCCTAAGTGAATGACTAAAAGATAAGAAAAAGAGCCCTGCTTCAAGAAGGTGTGATGACTATATATGATACATAAGCTGAAAGGGGACTGTAGATTTTAACACCAAAATACAATTAAAAGTAAGAAGTACGTTCAGTGTGTAAAACAGCTGTATAATTGCGCAGCTGTTTGCAGCCTCTGTTGCAGCACACAGGGGCTGCTGAAATGCATAAAAAGAATACTGGGAATCTGTGTGCACAGTTTGTTAAAGCAAGCAGAAAAGCATCTCTGCAGAGCAGAACATGGCTGTTTCTCAATCAGTGGGATTTCCACCACCAGTGTGGTTGGCTTATGTTGGCTTAACCCTAACACAAACACATGTAATGGTTGTGGAAAGCCATCTCATATTCTGCAGAGACTTCTACTTAAGTTTAGTAGAAAACTCTGGTTCGTAACCTTTTTAGCTCGGGTAGGATTTTAACGAATGTCTATCTTTAAGTCAGCTATTTTCTAATTAGACGTGCTGACTAGTAAACAGAACCAGCTGGGAAGTCAGAAACAGTTTGGAGAGGGCAGTCATTTTGAAAACAATACTCACTGCACGAACTATCTTTCTATTGTATTACCTAAATCAGTGGTGTCGAACTCCAGGCCTCGAGGGCCGGTGTCCTGCAAGTTTTAGATCTCACCCTGGGTCAACACACCTGAATCAAATGATTAGTTCATTACCAGGCCTCTGGAGAACTTCAAGACATGTTGAGGAGGTCATTTAGCCATTTAAATCAGCTGTGTTGGATCAAGGACACATCTAAAACCTGCAGGACACCGGCCCTCGAGGCCTGGAGTTCAACATTTGTGATCTAAATCAAGCCTGTAGCTGTGACTTCACTGGCCAACAGGCTCTCACAGGACACTAATTAGTACAGCTACAAACATGAAGTTTACAGCAAGGTTTAGTTATTATTGTGATCTGGAAAAATTTGCAAAATTCCTTCTGCCTCGTAGGTTTGATCCAGAATAATATATCTTCATAATTAAGGAATGCGTTGTTTTTAAAAAGTTGTGGAGATACTTGTGTTTTACAGAGGATGAATCCCAATGACTTTGTGTTCTTCAAACCTTTGCACTGATTACCATGAAATTTGGTTAAGAAGTCCACGTTCCCCTCTGGATGACCAACAATAACTGTCGCTCATCAAAAGCTTCAGACTGGGTTTAGAGCAAAAATGTGGGACAAAAACTCTACTTTACAAACCAGAGATATGGAATTTGTATAGTGTGTGCATTTGTCAAGCAGCGAGTCATTCTACAATGTGCCTGTGAAGCACATTGTAGAATGACTTTTGATCAGTTATTTAAGAATGATAAATGTTATTCTTTTTAAGAACAAGTTCTCAAAGAGTAAAATTGCGGCTCTGTGCTTTATGCTAAGATATAGGGAAATTAAAAGAGACGTTTTTTTCCTCTTTTTTCTGTGAAGTTAATCTGGTTGAATGCTTTTCAGGTCTGACCTGAAGTAAACAATTCAATTAGCCACCTGGAATGGTCATTGTGTTAGCTTGCTTTAGAGATTTCCATCCAGGACAACTTGCAATCTGACCTAATTTTCCTTAGTTTATTAGATTCTTTCCTCGGCCATGGTGCCAGCAGCTAAATAGTAAAAATTTCCAAGCGTGTCTGCACTTGTCAGATCATCTCTCTTCCAAAGTTGGAAATATGTTCTGGAAAATTACTTGGGCTAATTAAGAAGCAAGGTCAGTCTGTGGTGAATTGTGTAAGAGATTCTTCAATCAATCCCAAATCATTGTGCAATGCCGACGTATTCTAAGTTTATCTGTCGTTTTTCACACATGTACAAGACATTGGTGCACATAATGTGATTCATCACTGTTGCTTTCAAATGCTGGCCTCAATTCATCAATTTGCACATTGTATTTCTGTCATGGTCCCTGGTCTGGTTCCAGGGGTTTTGAGTTGCTTTGGCGTTTTGGGATCCTTGTTTATTATAATTTTAATTTCAGCTTAATTTCATTATGATTCTAAAACCTTGTTTTTAGTTCTAGTTACTGTTTTCTAATTATTGAGTTCTGAGTTATGTCTGCACTTGATTATAGTTATATTATTTATTTGTTTGATGATTCAAAACAAAAAAAAGAATACTTCAAGATCCATTTTGAAGACTCTTGATTGTATGTATCACGTGAGGTCACATACTATTTTAATATTAGCTATACTGCTCACACTGACCTTACAAAAACTGGATTTAAATACTTTGTTTCTTATAAATGAAACAAGATACAACGCTAACACTATGAAACTGCGCCCTCTGATGTCATTTAAAAAGTTATATGTATTTATCTGCAAGCACTCTTTAGTCCTTGTATTATGTGTCTCACCTGAAAGCAAGATCATTTCAATAATATTAGTAATAATAACAATAATAATAATAATAATGACAATTTAGCTTTTTTTGTTAAACTTCCTCCTTCTGTCTTGTCTTTATGTGTTCAGCTCTGATGTTTTTCATCCATGTTTCAGCATCTCTGATTTTTAATTATGATTGTCGTTCCTTTCCTGTTTTCTTCTGTTTAACTATTTTAATCTTGTTTTGGGGTTTAGTTCTGCCTGTTGATTGTCTTGATTATGTTGAGCTCTGTCTTGCTCCTAACCTGTCTCCACTTCCCTACTCTGCACTGCGTGTGGTAATAGTCCCATCTTCCCTTTGTCCTTTGACAGTGCATCTGCTTATCTAGCATATTCCCTGTTTGGTCTGAATTCATCAGTAAGCCTTTGGATTTCTGCTTTATGGTCATTGTGGACTTTGTTATTTCTGTCTTTGTGTGACTTTCTCCTCGTGTCATCCTCTGAAAACATACTGGGGTTTTCAACTCTGCACTTTTTAGCTAAAAGATCTGCATAGGAAAGCAGGGTTTTTAGCATGACTGGTCTCCCCTGACATTACCTGTCTGTGATATTTTATCTGACAGAAATCTATGGCTAAAATCAGGTTCCTGGCTAAAAATGTGTACTATATTTGAGTTAATGAAAGATCAATTAACACAACTAATTGACAATGCAAAGTTATGCTGGTGATTTTCCTTTGTTTCTGGGTAAAAACAAATTTTCATACACATTTCTTTCTATACAAGCATATTATTATTGTTGTTATACCTGGCAAAGTATAACCACTTCATTTGAAACATATAAGACAGATAATCAGACTGCACTGACTGAACCTGTAGTGTCCAGATGTGGGTCTTACATCATCCCAATGTTTTTAACTGCATACTACTGTTGTTTTTTCATGCATATAAACAAGATTTATAACTTCATTACAAAGGTTGGTATTTTCAAGATGAAGGAATGTACAAAGAAAAAATCTACACATCAATAAGAAGCTGATTTTATTACAGCAACATGATGTTCAGCTTTGGGTTTAACAGCTGAACATTCAAAACATATCATGCTATGGTACGAAGAGTAAAATGCACTTATAATAAACGTTTACATGAGATGTGCCACTTTGTCAGTTTTGTTGATCATTTTTGTAAACAGTCAGATGGTGAATCAGTATGAATTATGGGATGGCATTATTGTTAAATGTGTTCTCTGCAGAAGGAGTCAATAATGTATGCAATGAAGAGAGGAGAGGAGAAAAACTCTGCACTCTAAAAAGAACAGGGTAAAATGGTTTAGGTTTGCAAAGCTACATCTGAGCAAACCACAAGACTTCTAGAACAATGTCCTTTGGACAAATGAGACCATAGTGGACATGTTTAGTCATAATGCACAGTGCCACATTTGGCAACCACCAAACACAACAAATCTGCACAAACACATACCAACTATCAGGCACAGTAATGGAGGGGTGAAGATTTAGACTTGTTTTATACCCGCGGGGCCTAGGCATCTTGTGGTCATTGAGTCATCAATGAACTCCTCTGCATGCCGAAGTAATTTAAAGAGTCAATTCTAGATAAGCTTGTGCAAGCACAATGAGCCTGAGCACAGCAAATCTACAACATGGCTAAAAAAGAGAAGAATTGAGGTGTTGCAGTGACCCAGAAGTCCTGACCTCAACCTGACTAACATGTTATGGTGGGACCTTAACTCTACATAAATGAACTGAAGCAACATCGTAAAGAAGAGAGTGCCAGAATTGGATGATGTGAGAGACTGATAAAGTCATACAGAAAACTATTACTTCGAGTGACTGGTAAACTTTCTAAGCAAAACTGACTATTAGACCACACCTCTGGATTTAGGCATTGGAGTCTTGAGACAACATTTCCATCAACAGGCCAAACTGAGCTATATAACTTAACTAAAAGTTAAGCTAGAGTGGGAGTACATTATACATGCTTCCTTTCCAGTGGCCAACAGGGACTGACTTCTGTAATTTAGAAAAACATTCAGTTTTACAGAGGTCTATCAGAAAGTAGCCCACATGCTCACCTGTAACCTCAGTAAACACTTTTTATCTCTAAATTCATAGCTTCAAGTCTTATTGAGTACAATGTCAAGTTAATGTTGTAAATTACAATCGCCATGAAAGACCAAAAAGACACTAAGCACAGCAGTTAGATAATCCCCATGTGCCATGATGTTTTATGTCAAAAGGCTAAGATGGCAACAATAAACACAGTCAACTTGAGGCTTCATAATGGAACTGTCCTAACACATGGCTTTGTCCATCTTTTATATACAGTCTATACTTTAATCCAAACTTATTGTGTTGAATGATTATTCAAAAACCAAACAACCCTTTCAGATAAAAATATATTTTTGACATTTAGATACAAGTAGGCTGTTAAATACTGCAAGAAACAAAAAAGAAAGGAATCATTTAACAGTGCATCACAATCCATTATATTTTTAAAGCAATTTCATGGCTAGCATTAATATAAAATGCATCCTTCCACAACCCTTTCAATCCACTAACACTGAATCCTGACGCACCATTCTGTCTAAAACAAATGAAACTGTGTTATGTACGCACCAGGTCAACAAGAAAAGAGAGACAACTCTGTGTCTGAAACTTCAATCTTCACCAACTGCACGGTCTAGTTGGGAAAAGAACATTTATCACCCATGACAGCTTGATCTTGTTTCATTTCAAATAGTTTTTCAGAAGAACCCCGAAAAATGCAACAAAAAAAACCTCAAACAAAAAACAAAAAACGGTATAGGTCAGCACTGCTTACATGACACTTGTGCTTTGATAAAGCCAGGGAAAATTATCCTTCTAATCATCTCCTCTAATGCTGGCAGAGATACTCCACTCAAGGCAACTCTCAAGGTACAGGTATAAAAGTCATTTATCAGAGGAGCTCTTTCTGCTCGTCACTCCACAGTATCTATCAGAGGAACAGCAGCGCACACACGCAGAAAACTCACAGTACAGCATGCACACACCCACAGCAAAATGCACTTTGTACGATGTCGACAACAGCCAGAATCAAAACATCAGAGCATCCAGGGGTTAAAGAGGAGTTTAAAGCAATCGAGAAGTTGACAACACTATGGTACCTTATTATTTAGAGACTTGAAGTGAGAACAGCCTTTAGATACTATGCATTTAAAATGTAATTATCTTGTTTTCATGCTGTTTAGCTCGTTCTCAGCAGAGGAGAGGCTGTAAAGTAGTTTGACTGTGCAGATTGTCTAAAATGCAGATACCAGAATGGTCATGCATGGATGAATGACACTCAAAGCTCAGTCTAAGCTCATATAAATGCAACAGCCACCCATAAAACATGCGGCAGTAAAGTCTACAAAGTAAAATGATGGTCTCCTGCTTTACTTTACCCCTTCCGAACAATGTTAGCTGAAACGCACTGAAGTCTGACTTCCAGTTCAAACACAGGCTGTCCCATAGTAGGCTTGGAGTCACACAGCCACTCCAGATACCCTCCAGATGTGAGAGCGAAGTGGGAGTGGGAGAGGGAAAGTTAAGGGAAAGACAGCCAGGCGAGAGTGAAAAAGGAAAGGAGTGAGTAAGAGAGACAGCTCTGACCTGACAGGGAGCCAAAAACACAAATTCTTTCCTTTTTTCTCATATTTTTTCCCCATGTTTCCCTCGTTTTCTCCTCACAGCATGCCATTTCAGTTTAAATGTAATAACTTTGTGCTTTGTTAACTTCTGGTAAATTTGTGTCTGGATTTGACAACAACTAAACAAACTTAAACTGTAAAGCAGTGATTATACATTCAGTGTGTAAAAAAAAAAATCTTGGATGCACTTGCTCAATCAGTCTAGTTCTCCAGGGCACGCTGATTTGTAAACCAGTGTAGTGCAGACTGCTGATAAGAGCTGCTAAAATAGCTATGAAAATCCAATCTGTTTACAGCGGTGTGCTCTCAGATAGCTTTCATTTGGGAGACAGACAGATTAGTCATCTGAAAATAAATTAAAAAGTGGAAGAACAGCATGCCAAAAAGGAGTGACAGGATATGATCTAATATCCCATGTGTTTCCACACTTTTCAACAAGCACCTCCTACAGTAGTGTGTGAACATCTGCTACCATTAAGGTGCATCAGCACAGTTAATCTGAATATAATTTACATGGCTTTGGGGATGATTTGATGCCAAATTATTGTCTTTTTTTATTATTTTGATTATGTGAGTGAGCAAGTTAATCTTTATTCACACAATTGCCTTTGTGTGTGTGTGTTTGGAAGAAAACTTAAGGTTTTGAAGTTTTGATGGTTAAAAACAAGCTCAAATAATCGCTAAATGATTTCTTGAATATGAAGAAGAGTTCATTGTAATCCAATGACATCAAATCTCTATACGGTAGAGCACCTTTGGGATGTGGTTGAATGGAACAAATCTGCTGCAAGTGTTTGGTAATATTGTGTTAGTATGGACCAGCATCTCTGAGGAATGTTTCCAGCATCTTGCTGAATCTATGCCATAATTCATTAGGGCAGTTCTGTGGAAAAAACAGCCCCTGACCCCAACCACAGGAGAATTAAGACTCATCAGTCCAGGCAATGTTTTTTCAATCTCCTCGTCTAACTTTGGTGAGCCTAAGTGAACTTTAGCCTCTGTTTCTTGTTTCCTCAGCTAACAGGTCTGGCACCTGGCCGTGGTCTTCTGTTCCTCTTGTCCATCAGCTTCAAGGTTCAACAGAGTGTGTTCAGAGATGCTCTTCTTCATACCCTTGTATATAGAGAGTGGTTATTTGACTTACCCTTGCCTTCCTTTCCTTGAAGCAATCTGACCAGTTTCCTCTGACCTCAGACATAAACAAAGCATTTTTGTCCAAAATAAATGCCAATCACTAGGTATTTTTTTCTTTTTCAGAACATTTTCTTTTTTTCTTAAACTCTACAGATGGTTATGCAGGAAAATCCCAACACATCAGCAGTTTCAGAAATACTCAGACTAGCCCATCTGGCACCAGCAACAATGCCACATTCAAAGTCACTCATATGACCTTTCTTATCCATTCTGTTGCTTGGTTTGAAGACCTCACTTTAAAAAGGAGAGATTGTTTGGGAAAACTGAAAATGACAGGACTGGAACATTCACTTTAACTTTTAGAAAGTAGTTGGTATGGATCTGTTAACTTTTAGGCTCTTTCAAGGATATTTGGTACTAATTGAGGTTATTTATACCTGTAAATATAACAAAAATAGTCTCCATTACATAGACGTGAATCATGTCACATTCGTTCTGGGCTAATTTTTTAAAAATGACATGAACGCTTACACAACTGTCCAGATCACCCTTAATTCACCTTACATTTTGGCATTGCCTAACAGACTTCACAATATGAATCTACGAAGGCTATTTGTGCTGGAACTGCAGATGCTGAGTGCAGACAAGAATAAAGGCAGTGATGAATGCTCACGCTGCACTGAAAGATACCGGGCTTCTTGTGGTTGTAGCAAACTTGATGTGGTTTGGGAGTCTCACTTACTGATCACATGAGTTGCTGATTTCAAGATAAAAAAAAGGGGGGGGGGGGCAGAATTGGGTTTACAGCCTCGAATCTGCTCTCGAAATCGGCGAAAACACACTCTGGTCCATGTTCTAGTTATTACTCATCACATTATTTGGCAGGCTGTTTTTCCCTCATATGGGCTCCGGTCGCTGGGACATAATTTTATGTAATTTTCCACTAGTGCAGTGAAACATGTTCAGTCTTCTAAACAATGTCCCTTTCAACAGATGCATTTTATGGCTCTTTGAACAAGTTGTAGGGTAAGATTATAAAGGCATCTTGGGACATATACTCTGATGAACATTAGTAAGCCTGCTGCATTTAATTGTGGACGTATTCAAACACATTCAGCATGTTTTGTTTATAAATTGCAGCTGGGATAGTGATTGCTCTTTTTTGTATACAGCTGAGATCCCATCTGCATTCTTTTAAACATAACTTTTATTAGGATAACACCCTCAATCCAAAGAGATTTTTAAGGTGTTCCACAAAAAATAAGGGATTCAAGTCCCACCGACACAAGTGTCCACTGAAGCTGCTTTGGACCATTAAAAGCAATTCTAATTCTCAAGAATGAGAATTATTACATCATGTAGTTTTTATCAAATACACCAATCACCACTTTATTTTTTGGTGTTGTGGTGGTGATAGTGGTGATGCTGAAGGTTTAAAACACCCTGCTCTTTCCAAACAAACCTAGGAGAGCTTTTTGAAAACATACTGTTCTTGCAGCAGATAATTATTTTCCAGGACATTAATGGCCCATATACAAGCTGTGTTGCGTAACTGGTACAAAGTAGCAAACATTTTATTCAGGTCAGGGTCACAGTGACCACAGAGCAAGCAGAGACATCATGGAATATAATTTATAGCTTTATGTGATGCACTCACAGATTTAGGACTGCATGCACATAAAGTTGGAAAACCAACAAATGTCATCCACAGAGATCGTGACAGAGACAACAGGGCTCACCATGACAGTGGCCATTTTGACTGTATGTGCTGGGTGTCACATGTAATCTCTTGAAGAAGAAAAAAGAGGATGGGGGGCTAAGTCAACAGCATACAACTAAGGCTAGGTATGGATGGATGCAAGTTGGTGCTAATAATTAAAAAAAATATTATGTACTTGTTAGCACTAATTGAATTTGCAGATAATTGAGAGATAATTGACTTGACTGGACAAGTTCAGCGACTTCAATAAGTTGAGGGGACATCTAGCAGACAGTTTGCAGTGTTACCATCTACCCTGTTAATGAGTCTTTGCAACCCCCTAAAATGAAACATTTAGTTCTTAAAGGTACAGTGTGTAAAATCTCACTGCTTGATGCCAGGAGATCAAGTGCATCATCACAGCTACGCTGCCCACGGTAGGCCAAACAACTCTGGCCTCCGTTCATCTGTAGTGAGTGTAGGCTGTCAGCCCGCTGTTAACTTCAGCTGGAGTCCATGTTCATTTACTCTGCAGGAGGCTCTGAAAAAGGAGCCGACGAGTCATTAAAGCTCACTTCTGTCTAATGTCAGCAATACTGAGGTGAGTTGTTGAGAACATCCTGTTTTTTGTTTTTTTGCTTTTAGGTGGCATTAGTAAAACTTTCTTTGAAGTGCAAATTGAATATTTTATTCTCTGGAATAAGCAGTTGTGACAAGATCGGGAATAAATGACATGTTTATTCTCATTTTTGTGTTGCACTGGCTATAGAGGAATTGACCCATCTTCAGATCTACCCAAAAGTGGCAACTTCAGGAACTCTGGTTTTTGTCATAATTGACTTTGCTCAGTTTTTTCCTCTGGGTTGCCACCTGAATGACATGTTTGATAAGAGCCTCCCTTCTTGATATATATCCATCCATTCTCTGCTATAGGGCTAACAAGCATGTCTTTGGACTGTGGGAGCCAGAAGTCAGAGTACCTGGACAGAACCCATGCAAATTCCACAGAGAAAGGCCAACACCGGCTAGTGGATTGTAATCCAGGGTGTTTTTGCACCATGTGAGGTGATGATGCCAACCACTGTGCCATTTACTACCACAGCTCAAAGTAAATACTAAGTGCACGATTTCTATAAAGACTACTGCAGGTTTTGCTGTAAAGACGTGATCACATGACAGTGAATTCACTAAGGCTACATTGTCAAACTTGGAGCAGAGCCACAACAAACTGTTCTTACAGTCTGAGCAGTGCTTTTCGTGCCAGGTTCCATCACCTTTCTTTGTAAGCTGGTAAAGTGCGTCGTAACTTTCCTCTCTTCTTTTAGCAAGAATTTTCTTTATCATTTTATTCACATTAATTAGGCCTTTAATTTACATAAATGTTTGCAAATAGTCTAAAATGTCTCAATTTCTTCACTGTAACACAACAGAAGAAACGACATTCTCTAAAAGCAATCATTACTGACCAATGAAATAACCCCAGTGTGACTGCAGAGTAAGACCTGAAAACTACACGAGCCAAGCCAAAGCTGCAGTGGAATCTGGGTCAGAGCTAGTTAACAGATTTGTCTTTCAGCCACGCTCATCCATCTACAAAGGAAAAAATACAGCGTGGCAGTCTGGAACCGGGTTGCTGCAGCACTGGAAAAGTACAGGGCCCTTCAAAGGGCACACGACCGACATTGACATCAAAGTACCGTGTAACAGTGGGACATTATTTTGCACAGTCACACTGATATAACCTCAGATAGCACCCCGAAACTGTGTCAGGAGACTTTAACGTCAGCCTCTTTTCACTGCAGAAACACTGGAGCATGGCCACTGTTTCCATTTTAACATCCAGAAACTCAACATTCCCATTTGAACATAAAAGAAGGAACATCATGTTGTTCATTCAGTCTTGTTTTATATTCCAAGTTGCTCTGTGCTTTTTTTATCAGCAAAATTTAAAGAGACCTCGAGTTACTTGCAGGAATCATGCGCCAAATACACCCAGACCGTGAAAAATGAAAATCACGATCCCCAGGAAAGACACGTTTATTCTGTAGAAATATTTTAGAGATTCATACAATAAGAGAAGAGCAGAATATGTATTTTGTATTAGTATTAGTTAGGCAGACTTAAAAAAAAAATACTACATTTCTGCCTAGAAACCATAATCTGAGATGAGGAGGCACTTTGACTGTTCAATCCATTATTATGAAGAATAATACACCAATCTGCTCTACTCTTCAAACATTTCTAGACATATTACACTGAAAGATTTCATTAGCAGGGAAGATTACAGAAAAATTGGACAAGAACTGAATTAGTATCACAAAGTAGGGAGGTACCTGTCTCTACTACGTTGGACTAACAGTATCGCTGCAGGCAGGGACTAAATTAGAGAAATAATTATCTCTCCATCTATGTCGTTCTCCAGTTAGATTGGCCTGTCTGCTTACTAATCCCAGTGTTTGGTCAGTGAGGTCACTAAAAGGAAGAGTGTTTTAGTCCAGTGATGAGAATTTTTAACATTTATCTGAAACCAGGCTTGCGGTTGAATTCCTCGTGGTTTATCTCTGTTCTCTTTCCAGCATCTCGACTACAGCTTGGCTTTGCCCGGCTGCAGCTGCAGGTTTTGTAGCTTCATAGCCAGACCCATGTTTCCTGTGATCTTCAGCTTGCCCTGGAAAAATGCCTGTGAATCAGAGCGAGAGCGAGAGTGTAATACACTGTAATATAAAAGCATCAGATGGTTGGGAATCAGAAGCATGGTTCATTCAGTGTAGGAGAGAAATACATGCTGCTGGCTTTAAAGAGTTACCATGAGAGATTAACTCAACCCGAGAAAAAGTGGGACAACGGCAACAACAGCTTATGAAAGGTCAGGAAACTCCAGAGCACACAGGCGTATGAAGGAGAAATGAATATTTGTGATGTGAGAAGGTAAAAATCAGGCGAGTGATGTAAAAACGTGACCATTTTAGAGATAAATATTTTCTCAAGGAAATAAAAATAAGTCATTCATGTAAGTTTACAGCAGAAATGGGGAAACTGAGGGTTTTTTATTTGTTCAAAAAAAACCAAAAAACAATGCAGGTATCCAAATAACTGGGGATCTAATCTGTGGAAAACACACTGCTGGAGCCTGCATTGCTATCCTTTTGTGATCAATAGAAAACGTATTAAATTATTAAAGCTGTGCAACACTCCTTTTGGTAATCTGTAGGAATGCATCTCTCCCTCTCCGTCCCTCTAATCTTCCTTTTCTCAGGCCTTGTTGTGGCTTCTATGCTATCTGTTATCCAAAGCAGGGTTAGAATCATGTACTTGTGCATCATGTAACTGTTTCCCTGTAAGAGCGTCACACACATATCTGTTCCCAGGATAACGTTGGAAGAAGTTAATAAATTAAACTTGCCCCGGCGAGCACTTGCATAGATATTCATCACGTATGCTTTTGCTTCCTTGCAAGTAAATAAATGCGTTGGAACTCGCTGCTCTGTGTCTCACTTCATAAGGGATTTTATTTTATTTTTTAAACAGCTTGGTCCTTCGAGCTGGATTTCAACATCTCTCCTGTTCATTTCAGCCAATGCGGACCAATACCGTACATGGGGGAGTATGGGACTCCTGCAAGACCTCCACCAGAGTTTAAAAACGACAATTCAGGATCGCTGAGTTGTGCACATTATTATTAGTATTATAATAAAAGCTGGAGAAGGTTGCAGAGCGGTTACCAGTGTTTCCAGTGGGACTGCCCTGTGAAACCCCATTGTACGCACCAGTTACTCAGACATTATGTCTGTTATAACTGGTTAGCTGACTGAATTATAAAAATTGAAGAACACTCGCAACTAAATAAATAAAATACATACATAGATTAAATAAGTAAATATGTAAAATAAAGAAAGAAAACAGAAGCTGAAATACAGAGTCGACTCTGAAATAGACACAACAGATAAACTAGTAAAGATATAGTGAGGTAAAGTAAAACGCACAATAAAATAAAATAAAGTGAAATGAAAAGCTGTAGGATGGGTAGTAACTGCAGTAAGGTGGAACAGGATGCACTCAATGCCAGTGACGTCAGATCAATGTGCCAAAGAGACTCGAGAGCAGTTCAGCATTTGCCCTTATGGCAAAAGGAGTTCAGATTTGAGGGGAAACTAGATGTTTTTCTCCCATCCTTTTTTTAATGTCACACAGGAAAATCAGAGAGGAAGAGGCAGACACACAGTGCAGAAGTGGCTTTTCTAGGACCTCACAGTACATGCAATCACTGCAAATGGCTGTGAGCTGATGGTAGTTGTCTCTGGATGACATTTTTTTAGTGTAAATTGACCTGAGTGCTACCTTAATATAGTGCTTTCACATGTAATAATAATTCAAATGCATTTCCTGCATGGAAAACAACGAGGAGCTGATAAGTCAAATGTCGAATCATAAAAGGTTAAAACTGTATATATATTTAGCTTGAAGGTGCAAAAGAGCCACCATATTTATTTTCAGACAAATCTAATGAAAAAAAGATTGGTTCATTTTGTGATATGTGGCTCTCGACCCCTCTCACTCTTGTTTCTGCAAAATACAAATATCTTTAAGTATGGTTTAGTTTTTAAAAAGGTTCCCAGTTTGTAATCTTAGTTACTAAAAACCAGTGTAATTGACTTATTAAACATTTGTTGTACCAGTAAAGTGGTTCCATATCAGGGGTAAATGCTTTCCAGGGTTAGTTTCGCAATTCACAGAATACTTGGAAAGAGCTAAAGCTAAAAGGTAACTTATTACGTTGTTTCTTATCTTCTGTACATTTCAACTAATGAGGACAGTGAATGTGAATGTAGTCCGTGTGAGCCAAAGGCTCCTACTTCAAAGTCCACAAAACGCCCAGTGTCATAGTGTTTCCTACTTTTGTATCTATATGATACCACAGAGCGGACCTAATATAGTGATCGCAGGCAAAGATGCCCCACAGCTCTGCTGTTCAGTCTTTGTTTGTGTAGTGCAGGCAAACAAAAGAACCATCCTGTAAAAGGAGGATAGCTAAAACAGCTTGTTTCAGACAGAGGATTGAGAAACTAAGAAGAAGGATGTAACACTAAAGAGATGGATAAGCAGATTCAGTATACGTCTTAAAGCAGCGGCTCTCTCACAATGCCAAAAACGTTAACAGCTCCTACACTACAATTTTTAAATCCACCATCACAAACAAATAAGGATCTGAGCTAAATTTAAGTAAATTAAAGTACAAGTCTGACTTAAGTAAACATTAAAATTTGTTGTATTACTGATCTTCATCTGGGAGTATTTGCCTGACGCCCTGCACATTCATCAGGGCACGTTGGTTTTTTCACATGCTGAGGCCGTGCTGGAGAGGCCACAGCTAACAAGACATCCAGCAACTCAAATGACTGAGAACATGCAGAGCTTTGGTCCAGCTGGTCTTGGTCTTTTTTTCCAGTTAATTTTTTCAAAGGTGTGAGACAATCTCCAGGACAACAATGTTTATCAAAACAGCAAACTCCTCATTCACAGTTCCACAGCTGAAATTAAGCTCATCTATGAACAAACGGACTTTTTCCAAGACTGGCAACAGCGGGTTCGACTCCTTGGAGGAAAAACCTTTTTTTCTCAGTTGGCAGCTCAGCAGAAATGTCCGTTCCAGGTGGCTAATAGCTGTTTACTTTAAGTCAGGCTGAAAAACATATAAAATGAATGTTGTAAAAATGTTTTTTGGAAAGCTGTGGGAAACTCACACTAGACATCCTAAGTATTTGTGGGTAATGTAGGACCTTGCCAGCCAACTGGAGAACTCATGGCAGAGGGACATAAGTGGATACATAAACATGGTAACACCATGTCAGACTTATCAACTAACGCCTATACAGAAATCTAAAAGAGTATATGATAGTGCCTTTCCTTCTCACACAAATCATTCAATATGTTTCTAAATCAGTTATTAGTAAGTGTTACACTTTTATTAGCCAAAAATGAGACTTGAGAAAAACAAATACTGCATGCTTGTACAAAATTAAATAAAATAGTACCGGAAATGTCTTTAGTTTAAGGTTTTTTGACTGAAATGGCTCAAGATCGCTGTCAGCTAGTCAACTGGCACATTTAAGGAGACTAAGATGTTTTTGTTTGGTTGGGTTTTTTTGGTACTTTATGGAAAGAAAAGAGTTCACTGAATCAACTTCAGCTGCAGTATCAACAGACCGAAGGGAAAATGGTAAATGGACAGCACTTATAGCACTTCACAGTTTAGCCTCCAGGCCGTACCAACACTGAATACTCACAGTTTGTGGGTTCATTTTCCCAGTCATCAAGGCCAACAAGTCTGCGTCTGACATAGAAATGGTGCAATCGGCTTCCTTATCTGCAGGGCAGAGACACAGAAACCGAGCTAAGTTTAAAAAAACATGTTACAGCTCAGAGGTTTTTGCTCACTGACTGAAAAGAATGGGAGCAGTTTAACCCTCAAGAGACAGAGATATTTTAACACCGAAAATGGGACCGAGGGGTCATTCGTGAATCCATTATATTGGATACAAGAAGACTGGAAGACTTTAAATCATGCTCACACAGCCGCTCAGCTTTCTCACCAGTATCATTGTGAACGCAGCCTTTGCCGTTTTTCACGTCCACAAACCAAGTTGCCTCCTTTCCACTTGGGCCGTCCTTTACTTTGAAGGCAAACACTCCACCAATCTTTTTCACAAACTGCTCCCCATCCTGTACAAAGACATTTCACATACCTTAAACCAAAAACAGTTTCCACTACATGTGACTGAAGGAAAAATATATCAAAAATATTTCACAAGTTTTGCAAATTCAGTGCAGTAACAAAATGTTCCACATAAAGTTGTCAGTTTTTAAAAGAACATGTTTTACTGCCTACATTCACTCATCTTATGCTCAGCCTGACAAGCCATGTGTTATTTTCTTTAGAGTTTCAGGTAATGGCAGAAAAACTACTGAAAATATTCAGATAGTGAAGGGAAAAAAAAAAAAACCAGTGGAAAATCTGCCCAACTCCAGTTCAGGATTTGGTAACTGTAGGTGCAGCCAAGAGAGTGGGCTACATTTACATTTGAGCTAAATGTGCACAGGAACTGAAAATCTATAAAATGATAAAGACTATGAGGCTTTATTTGAAATTAAACATTTTGAATATTTATACAATTTTGAAACAGATCAGGGGTGTCGAACTCCAGGCTCGAGGGCCGGTGTCCTGCAGGTTTTAGATGTGTCCTTGATCCAACACAGCTGATTTAAATGGCTAAATGACCTCCTCAACATGTCTTGAAGTTCTCCAGAGGCCTGAAAATGAACTAATCATTTGATTCAGGTGTGTTAACCCAGGGTGAGATCTAAAACATGCAGGACACCGGCCCCTAAAGCCTGGAGTTCGACACCCCTGAGTTAGATGAATCATTGTCACCAATTACCATTCAAGAAAACCATCCTTTTTTAAATGGAGATGGATAATCCATTAAATTTAGTTCTAAAGCAAAGTTCTGATTCTACAACGCAGTGGTTCTTAACCTTGGATGAGTCCAAGCCCATTGCAACTTTTTCATAAACTCGTCATCCTGCCTGCTGTCCTGTTTGCTGCTGCCACTCTCTAAAGAGAAATCAGCTAATTTCATATATAATATCTGCTTACAGTTCATTCACAACTAAAAGCAACATAATGAGCAAAGTTAGGTATTGTAAATAAAGTATTTGATCACGAGCAGCAAACCTTTTGAGCGGATGTGTGTTTGTGTGCATGCATGTGTAAAAAAGTTGGACTTTGTAAAGTCCTATCATGTTTTTCATAAAGCATGATCCACCATGGGTGGAGCAGACACCCCAGGCACCCTTGTATGGTAGAGCTTTGTCAATTAAAATGTAGCCATAACTTAAAGGATATCCTGCTTAAATCTTTTTTTTTTTACACTAAATAAGGCCATACTTTACAAAATGAGCATTAATTAAGGACATAAACTAGTAACTAAGACCATAAAATTGGTAAGGAAAGCCATTTAATGGCTATGAATCAACTGAGAAGAAAGGTTCGTTTCTCAAAAACCTCTGTTATCCAGGTTCTTTTGGCAACTAGAGGAGTTGCTGTGCCCTGCTGGCCATCAGCGGAAGAAATGTGAGGAGTGAATGCACAGGGGCACTAGGGCTGTTCGATATAACGATATATATCGGATGACGATATAAAAACGTCTATAGTTTCATTTTACGCTATCGTTTGTTTCGTGGTGTCACAAAATAAACTGTTTACGGCAATATTTTTTCATCGTTTTGATGGACACTGTAGTGGCTATATTCATTTCTTACAGTTCTCTCTGTCTCTTATATTTAATATAACCACACTACGGACAAGCGACTGTTTTTATGCCTTGTCGTTAGCAACAACGATGGTAAAACCATCGCATGTCCGCTTGTTTATTTTCCACATAAATCTTTCACAATAAAGCTCAAGATCCTGTTGAGACTTTTCAAAATAAACTGAATCACATGAAATAGTATGCAGAGTACTGACAGATGAGAAGCAAAAAAAGAGCCGTCAGGTGCTAAAAAAATAAACCTTAGACTCAAACATTAGAACAGGCTTTTCCCCGCAGCACGCCGTGTATTAAATACTCACAAAGAAAACGGCGGCAGTTACAACTTATATCTAAAAATATATAGTTTCACGCATCAGTTAAAACAGCGGTCCCCAACCTTTTTTGCGCCACGGACCGATTTATGCCCGACAATATTTTCACGGACCGGCCTTTAAGGTGTCGCGGATAAATACAACAAAATAAAACTAGTACCGGTACCGAAAAAAATAAGATTTATTCATAACACACGTGAAAAGACCCAGGAAAGCAGAGTTAACGATAAAAACGATAACAAAATAATGCTGAAAACCGATAAAAACCCTGAAAACCATACATTTCACACCTGAGCCTCAACTCTCGCGGCCCGGTACCAAACGACTCACGGACCGGTACCGGTCCGAGGCCCGGGGGTTGAGGACCGCTGAGTTAAAACACTCGACTCCAGGTACACGACGCCTAGCTGGAAACACTTCACACAAGTCGAGCTGCCCGAGATTCACAGAATTTACAGAAAATGTTACATTTTTGTGATTTATATCGTTATCGGGACGATAGATGTCTTATATCGGGATATGAGATTTTGGTCATATCGCACAGCCCTAAGGGGCACCCTTTCATTTCTTAATTCTTATGCCCATCATTATCTTTAATTGAATTTAATTTAATTAATGCCTTTGTAGGAAATAAAATAATAGTGTCTGGATTCTAACATCGGTCATCTAATGAACATATAAAAAATAAGACTTCGTGTGTTCTGATTAACGTAAAACTATGACAGAGATATTTGTAGCTTCGTGTGGTACCTCTCAGTTTTTGGCAGGTGATTCTCTTCTTGTTTAGCTCATAAAGAGGCTCAAATGTTAAAATAAACTATGTTTGCTAAATGTGAACGCCCAGAGGTATACACATGTAAGAGAACACAATAAAAGTGCTTTAAATGAGAAAGCATCCTGTAGAGTTTTTATCATTAGTATTATTGTTGTGGAGTTTTGCTTTTAATCACTGGGTATGTTTGATAATTATTCTTCATTAGCCAACTACATTCCTCTCGTCCTGCTTTCTTAGTGTTGATTGGCTGTGGAGGATGAATTGCACTTACATAAAGCCACAGGGAGGCTGGAGTGGCTGTCTTCACTTGTTTTTCAGTAGTTCTTTATTATTAATTAGTTGTTTCGGTAATTACCTGCTGCCCCATTTTCAGTTTTTGCTTTCAATAGAGCTGTCAGTCTCAAAGCAAACAGCTTTTCAACAATTTAAGTTTCACAGGCAATTTTCATTTTGTCATTTTTTGTCATTTCTTCCCTCATTCCTGACATTCCAACAAAAACCAAGTATTAATCATAATCCATAAACGTTTTCCCTTCTTGGCTCATGCAAAGTTTAACATTAAATCACATAAACACTTTCAATAGCCAACAGATCGTTTTCATTTCCCCACACAGCATTGTGTCCACATTCTGACATTTTTTTCTTTTGGGCTGTTTTTTATTGCACACACAGTTATTGCCAAAAACCCTTTTATTCAACAGCTGTTCTTGTAAATTTCCAGCTGTAACATGACAGGAAATTATCTGAAAGGTAATCTAGTTGAAGTAATGTAAACAGAGATCTTCAAGATTCCAGTTGTTGCTAAAAATAAGTCTTTCACATCATCTTTAGATGTGAAAGGGTTCTAGACTTTAGTCTTTTATAAGTGTTTTTATAGTTTTCTAGTGCATGGGCATTAGGTGACTGGCTTCAGTCTTAAAGAAGAAGCCTAAATTTGATAACTCACTCTGTGGTTTGGTTCAAGGCCTTCTTCTTTTGTTTGTTTTGGCCTCCTATAATTGTTTTTGTATTATTAAATCTGCTTTGAACTGAAGCAGCATGGTCGCATGCTCCTGCAGTATGATTAGTCTGTGAGCTACAGACTTGGGGCCTGAAAGAGCTTCCCCATTTTCTGTGTTTTGTGGCATTAAGGTGCCAAGGAAAGCAGCAATTAATCATCAAACTGATACAGCTAGCAATAAAAACATAAATGGAAATAATGCAAATAAAATATGAAAGGAAACAGCTTTTCAGATAAGCCAATGCAGTCAACATTTCTGGGGCGTAGAAGACACACGACGGGTTTTGGTGGGAAACAAAATGTAAACAGCCTTAAATCTGCCGGGTGCACCGTTTACTCAGGTGTTTGTGGAGTACACTCTGCAGCCCAACACAGGTCAGCGACAAAAGTATTACATAACCTAGTTCATCCTTAATCTGCCCAAAACTTGGATTTGAGTAGAAACAAAAAAAAGAAAGAAAAACATTGAACTAATATGAAAATACAAAAGTAGAACAAATTCCCTCTGATAAGATAAAGATAAGCTCCCAAGCTAAAAACTCAAGTCTGTTTGTCTGATCAGTTTTCAGAGATATTACACTAAACTTTGCTGCCATTTCCTCATTGATGACAAATCCCACTCATTATGTAGAGAGCACTGCTGGCGAGCTTGAGATGAATCTGTATGATTGAGGTCAACTAAAGGTAACTGCTTAAAAACAGAGTTTTGATGGAAACCATTTGTCTGATTGAGTCACCATAAGCTTGATATTATTTTTTTGTGTTATAAAATGATAGTTTGGGAACGGATCCTGATGTGCCACCATAAGGCTAAAAGCCTGTGTAGCTATATGAACACAAGCCTAGGAGAACTGTAAATGCTTGGATAGGTGGATTCAAGTATTTATTAAAATCTTTTACAAAATTATTGTGTTTCGTTTTTTAAGCAAAGACCAAATCATAATACATATTATTAAAAGACCTAATGTGTTTTTTATTATACATACTTATTTATTTATTTTCACTGAAAAGGCATGGAAAATATTAATCAAAGGAGCAAAAGTCTACAAATAAAACTATGGAGCTGGAAATGCGCATATCAAGTCCCATTCATGTAGGTAACATAAATACCTCCTGCAGTTTCTTGTCAATTTCCTGGAACACAGCATGCGCCTTGAACCCCTCCAGTCCATCACTTGCGCTAGTGTCAATAGCTTGAATCCTTCAGATGATGAAGACAAATAAGAATAGGAAGGTGATGTTAGAGATAAAAAGAAAAGAATGAAAACACTGCCTAAAGTACCTAAAGTAACTTAAACTTGTAACTCTTCAGTAGTTTGGACACTACTATCGCATACTAAAACTGAAAACCATTTTCCACCTGGGCACATGTATTCTGAGTTGAGCTTTTTAACCCGCTGCTTAAAGATTCGCTTTTCCACCGAGCAACCGTGGATTTCCAACCACCGTTTGCTCTTCCTACCGTATGAAGTGTAACTAGTCAGTGTTCCAGCGATGCTTGGTTGGATCATTTGTTTACATTTGGGTGGCAAATCACCAGCTGCTAGTGTTGTTGCCCCAACTTGTAAAACATATTTGTTAGTTCCACATTTAGCAGGAACAGTTATCTTGCATACTTTGCATAGCACTGTTGTTGGTTGGAGGTTGTTCAGGTAACTCCATTTCTGACTCTAACTGTCAGAAACGTATGGGCTTGTCTCACTGTTGTGAGCGATAGGGGCATTAAACATGTGGCACCCCAATAACAATAACATTCCAATGTAACACTTTTATATATCACGTAAAATTTTACACTGGTATTATCACAGATGATATGATACGACACAGCCCTACTTGAAAACACCACTGTGTATTTAATTGTGCAGCTATTTTGAAGCCCTGATGTAAAAATAACTGAGACACACAAAACTCCAGGACATAAAGAATAGTCAATAAACACCGTGTCACAGGTTGGCAACTTTAAACACAACGATAGAGCTTTATCAATGGCTCATTAATGCCATGGTACATGTTTACTAAAACACTGATTAAACAGTTCAGTGTTCACTCTGCGACAAATTTTTGTTCAGGACTTGTTGATCGCAGGGTTCGTCTGTCAGATACACAACAAAGCACTATTTTGGTAGAGCATGCTAGCGAATTTTTGGTATCTGGTATTTTGTTGCCTCTGGAGGCATTTTGTAAGATGGATTTTCAAGCATGCCTTATAAATAAATTATCACATTTTTATACAAATCTAATGTAGGAGTGTCAAACTCACTTTAATTAATGGCCAGTGTGCAGCCTAATTTAATAGATAATAATGTAGTTTTCTTTTTTATGCAAGGAAAGACAAGTACATCCTAAAAATTCTCCCGTTGTGAACCATCCATTTACAAAAACAAATAATGAACAACCTGAGATACCTAAAAATTACCTACAGGACCAGAGCCCAGAGCCAGGGCCGCATATGTGACACCTCTGTCTAACCTGTTAGTCAGGATTCAGGCAGCAACTCCACATGACATCCAGCTTGACATTTACACAAAGAACAAGCAGGGATGCCACCGTGTGATGACCCTCAAACAGCTCCTCAGCAGCTGAGATATTTAACATGCCAACCGGAATCTTGTATGAAAAAACCAAAAGAGCTAACGTTGTTGCAATATTTGACATTTAACCTGTTTTTCAGCTAACCAGGACAGCAAACGGTGAGCTCAGAAACGTGCCGTAGTTAAACAGTGCAAGCTGTGCTTTTCTCACCTCGGTCTCTGTAATTCGGGCATTTTGCTGTGAGTGTAGGTGAACAAACAGCTCCTCGGTATGTGTGGAAGCAGCAGAAGGAGTGATGTTGCTTGCACTTCACCTGCTATTAGCTTAACGGCTGCACTTCCTCGTTTCTTGCACTTTCCCGGATATTCAGACTCGACCTGTCGATGTCAGATAAACCAGATTAGCTGACTGTCCTATGGATTCACTTAGTAACATCTAGTTTACATGTGCTTGTTCAGATAATTTTCTTAAACAGATCCGTAGGGTTAAATTACAGAGATTTTTTTTTTTACAATTAGTAACCTGATCCACTAAATTTATTCATACCAGCTATTTAAATATAACCGTATATAAAAGCAGGCGTTATTAATCAGTAATTCAGGCTCTGTACCTTTGTATGACCAGGTACAGGGACCCACAGAAAATAAGATTATTTAAAGATAAAATACATTTAGTGTAAAAAAAAAAATAGGTTGACAATTATTTTCATACTGAAAGAAACGCCAGAGCACAAGAGTTTACACATTTATGTTCAAATGAATGTTTTGCATAGTGATTAAGTGCGTATTATTTATACTCTGTTGTCTTTACTGTCTTTGTTTTACTGAAGTTTTATTGAATCTGTTTTATCCTTTTGCATTGTTGCTTGATTTGGTAATATGATTCTGAAAAACAAGAGTTTGTTAGGACTTCTGGCAAAAATTGCCAGCAAAATCTCAGGTGATTGGCAAGACAGGCTTTTGACTTTTTATAACAAGCATGTACTGAGGGAGGTTCCTTCTATTATTCATTGTTTGAACTACCCACTCCGCAGTGAGTTTGACTCTTTGCCCTCTGGCTGTCATTTTAGAGTAGGGATATCAGTAGGACCAAAAGACTCCAGGTTTCTTTTATTCGTACTGCAACCTGTCTTCTTAATGGCAAATAGCCATTTTGTGGCTTTTTACTGTTGTTGCTTTTATTCTCATTTTATTGTTTTTATTTTTATTTATTGGGACTTTATTTTATTGTTGTGCACTCACTGGGTATGTGTCTGTCGTCCTTGTTGCCCCTGCTGCTAAACTAATTTTCTTTTGTGGGACATATACTGAAAGTACATACATAAACGTGTTGTGTGTAATCATATACATAATTACAGATTCATTAATGTCAATTAATGTTTCTGCTGAAGCTCTTTTATGTCATTATTATCTTCTTAGTTTAACCTGTTAGCCTGTTATTATTGGTGATGAAACATTTGCATTAATTTAAAAAAGTATTTTCAGTGGTTGCTTTACAGTTTAAAAGACCCCTTCAAAAGGATTTGAGTGGAAATGTTTCTGTTATTTCACAGCATAGGTTTTGTGCAAAAGCAGACCCAATATTTTCCTATCAAGAGCATCTTTAACTCGCACAGAAACAGAACATATATATATATATATATATATATATATATATATATATATATATATATATATATAGATAGATAGATAGATAGATAGATAGATAGATAGATATAGATATATACATACATAGCTTATTACATTACAAATATACTAAAGTTATTGTACAAATAAAATCCGTTGAGCTGGGGTCAGGTAGGCAGTTTCAGATCTGACTTATTTATATGGTGCTTGATGACTGCTGGATGTCAGACAATTAGCAATATATATGTTATATATTTTGCTGTAGGCTCTGTAGTGAGGCAGAGCAGAATGAGGCAAACATCTGAAAATCTCATCAGTCTAATGGAGACCCAGTGAACTATAACCCTGTCTGCTTTTGTAGAGAAGCACATAGGGAGGCCGGGTGCCTGGCTGGGTGGGCTTCAGATAGCAGCAGAGGGCTCACGGCCAACCATCTAACTCATGCTGGCTTGATCACTCCCTCACTTATCACAAATACGGGCTCAGCGCCATGGGAAGCCAGCCGATGCTGCTGGTACACTTCAGCGAGCTGTTTTTTTTCTGCAGCTGATGTGTGTAGCGGAGGTTGAGCTCCAACCACAAAATCACTGAACAGGAAAACACTGCACTCTACTGGTCCAAAGGTCGCATAATGCCATGGTTTTACCCTCTTGTGTGGGCAAAGTTCTTATTACTTCTTTTTACTTTCTTAATGCACCACATTATCAGGATTGAAAACAACAGAGCCACAAGAATCGTTTGAGGCAAAATTGTTAAAGGTAAACGAGTCCTGAAAATTAATAGATCATCAAACCTTTGCTTTTCTCCACACACCATTTATATATTTTTGAATAGAGATTCGTGAATGTACTGAAAACTTTGTCTCACTAACACTGAGAAATTAGTTACCCATAAAATCCCCTGAGTAGGAAATAATTAATTGGAAAAGAGAACATTCCTCATGGTTTTTCTTAAAATCGTTTTCCTATTTGCCTTCCTTTTGCTGTGCTTGTTGTGTGTACTTGTATTTCAAGTTATGTAGTGATGCATAAAGTCCTGATGACTTCTACCTAAAATATAACATCAGTTATATAGATGGTATGAATGCAGGCTTTTTCTAATAGAAGGTGCAAAAAAACCACCAAATATTTTACAGATACTAAATGCTGATCTTTACCTAATACAATGTATTTTAAAGGTAATACTGAATGTGTCATGGCACAGTGGCCCATGGAAATGGGATGGACTCAAGTGCAGTTTCAAAACCAGAGGTTTGAAGTGCGGTGTAACAAAAGTCTTTATTCACAACGCTTGGAAGCTAACAGAAAACTCAGACTAGCATTAAGGAACGTAAACTAGACGTCTGAGGCAAGAGAAACTATGGCCATAACAAAACTATGACTAGATTGCAGGGACAACTGGGTGCAGCGACTGGGCAGGGGAAACTGTGGCTGGCCAGGGCAGTGCTTGCAGGTGGAGGTTGCTTGGAGGGGGGAGGCAGGAGACAAAGGTCCAGGTGGGTACTACGTGCAATGCAGGGAGGCAGGCAGGAGAGACTGGCAGTTTGAAAAGGGAGAGGTTACTGGCAGCTGCATACCAGAATCCAGGAGAGCTTGTACGGATGAGGATTGGTAGGTGGGTTCCAGATGCTGACGAGAAAACAGAGAACTAAGGCAAGTAGACACAATGATACACCAAGGAACAGACATGAGGCTGAGAACGGACTAAAGTTGGCAGATAATCTGGCGAAGACTAGTTGTGTGCGCAGGTCATAAATACTGCTGGTGTGATTGCCATCAGGTGAGGAACAACAAAGACTCCACCCAGAGGGGAGGAGCCGATGCAGTGGAAAACTACCCAGACCATGACAGAATGGCTGTTTGAAGTATGTAAAAAAAAGTTGTTTTAGAAGCCAGTTATCCATAATTATTCCAACTTTTCCAACTTTTGACTGACTTAATTATTATCACCTAAAAAGTTGTGGTAATTTAACTTAATAGTTAAAAAGATTCTATGAACTTGAATATTTTTATTTCTTTAACTAAAACTTTCCTTTAGCTGCTCACTTATTCACAAGGTGTCACTACAGCAGATGGAGCCGCATATTTGATTTGGTAGATTTTTACACCATGTACCCTTCCTGACACAATCTCCAAGGGATTTGTGTGTCCTCCCAGCCTTCAACCAGGGAGACTTTGCATGTCAGGCAAAGGTGTAAACCACTAACTCTATGGACCCACCAAATTGATTATTTAATCTACTTTTTTTCCTTTTACAGTTTTTCTTGATTGCTTAAACACATTTCTTGAAACTATGCCTCGTATTCCCAAAACAGTAAACACAAATCCATAATGTCTCACCCAATTTCCCAAACATCGTATTGTCAGGTCAAAATGAAGCTCTGGGATGTTTCTGATGATCTTTGGCAAGAGTGCATTAAGAATATATATTGTAGTTCTATAAATGCTAGACACTGTTTGATCCAATTTAAGGTTGTGTATAGGTTGCATTTTTCTCCCACTAAAGTGGAAAAAATATATAAGAACGTTTCAGCCCTCTGTGTTAAGTGTTCGAGTGGTCGAGGAACTTTATCTCACCTTTTCTTTCAATGCCAAAAACTACAGCTCTTTTGGAATCATTTGTTTGATTTTCTGACCAAAGCCATTGGCAGGGAGGTCCCATGTACCCCCTTTGCAGCATTGTTCGGGGTGTGTGAACTGGGATGGGCAAGGGACAAGACAGAGACGCAGGTTGTGTCAATGACCACAATTGTGGCTAGAAAGCTGATACTTCTCTGCTGGAAGTCTGCTAAACCTCCTACCTTCGAAATGTGGTTGAGAGAATTTGGAAATGTACTCCATCTGGAGAAAATCAGGTTTACCTTGTCTAACCGAGAGAGTGTGTTTTATAAGATTTGGCAACCAGTCATTAGCCTGATGGATAAACTTAAGTGAAATATACTCTATCTTAACATTTATGTATGCTGTATTACCACCTTGTTGACTTGCCGTCCACCTTCTATTGTGTTCTTTTGAAGGTGATTGTTGTATACTGCTCAATTATAAAATCAATAAAAATATATTGAAAAAAAAATGAAGCTCTGCACCCAAAACTATTAACTTTTGCTGAAAAACCAAACTTTGCCCACAGACAGCACACACAAGGCCTCAAAAACACACACACAACAACATAGTCTTACACTTTGGTGCAATAAATGTTAAACAATATTCCCAAAACTGGCAAGTTATGTTGCTTGTGGTTCTTCCCCTCAAAAACCTTTTCACATGATGAACACAAAAGACACAACCAATGTATATACAGTGGCACATTTTTTATCCATGTACCATACAGTACAACACACACCAAAAATATTATTCCACGTCAGCATCCTGTGTGTGTTCTGGGTCAGGCCAGAGAATCTCATCCACATCATAGGCTATATTGGCCCTGGCCAGGCAGCGGGGGTAAACTCCTCTTGCATGCCTGATCCACCCCTGGCATGCATCTACTGGTATGTCTAGGCAGGCCTCTTCCATGGCCTGGAGAAGGTGAACACGGACATAAGGTTCTCAGTCATACACCTTCCACCACCATGCCGAAAACAACTTCTCTATCTACCAGTCATGAACCATAGCAGCGCGATGGAAGCTGATATTATCCCAAACAACAACGTAGCGAGGCTGCTCTGGCTGTGCTGGTTCCCTGTAGTTCAGCTGTAACATATGTCGTCTTAGACCATCAAGAAGAGCAAGGAGAAGTGTTATAGGGTCCTAGAATGGCATGGCAGTGGAGTACCCCTCATTGGCTGATGGCTACGCACAGAGTGATATTCCCTCCACGCTGACCAGGGACATTTACAATAGCCCGATGGCGAATTATGTTCCTGTTCCTGTTCCTCCTCCTCCTCCTCCTCCTCAACTTGCATGTCTTTGGATCCATTGTTTTAAACTTGAATGAACTGGCTTTGGCCCTTTTATCTATCCATCAAAGTTTCTGATTGGTGTGTGATACATTTCGACTCCTAGTGTTTCCACTTGGCTAATTGTGTGCTAATTGAGCTAAAGCTGTGCTGATGTGAGTTAATATTATTGACTGCTAGTGCTTTCTAAGTGACCACATGGAGTAAGCACTGACAAATGTAGGGATTTGTTTGTAGAGTTTTGTAGTAACAGTTCACCACATCTGACTCATGTGGTAAAGCAGGGGCATAGTGTTTATAGTTCAGGGAAATAGGTGTGCTTTTTGGAAAGTGGCATTATGGTTTTGAAATTTGGGTTCAAAAGATTGGTTATAGTGTTTAAGCAACTGAGAAAAACTGTAATATTTTGCAGTTGTGAGCCCCTTCAAATTGTAACTTTATAGTATTCACTGTTGTTTCAGAGCGTGAGGATTAATTCCTGTCAGGCTGAGGACCGTATTATTTATTAAATTCAACAAATATGATCAAGAAAGACAGAAAGAGTTAACCACCCAACACCTGTTTGAAAGATAATGGAATCTTCTTTGCCATTAATATTTTCTCGAGTGTCTGGAAAGTTAAGCTAAAATATTATCTTTCATTATACTTGTTGTTCTTTGTCAGCACAGATAGGGACAAAAAGAGCTGTAAAATCAACTTCAATCTTCAAGGAGACAAAAGAATGATCATGGAATGAGTATCTAAAATAAGAGATTATGTTTAACTATGTTTAGTTGCAGGTGTGTGAGGAGATGAAGAAAGAATAACACAGCACTGTATTAAACCCAGAGTAAAAGATGGTTTGGGAAATAGTGAAGCCTGCCGAGCTGGTTTGGTAGCCTAGATTGAAGACTGATGATACTCTGACTGTTCACATGCTCCGAGATAATAGTTCATATCTTTGTGAAAAGCAGTCAACCAAAAACCTTAGATTTTTCACGAATGTAGTGAAAACAAATCAAGTCCAAGTATGCAAACAAGCTTGCAGCTTGAATGCTGTTGTCATTAAAGCAAAAGGGAGTTTCACTCTCATCTTGTTGACATTATCATAATAATAAGCTTTTTGAAATCAAAATAAATATAAAATGCAATACAAGTGTCTTTTAGATCAAAGCTTATTTAACAGGACTAATTTCATTTCAGGTTATTTTACTGCAGCATAAGCCAAGTTATAAATCTTTAAATTTGATATAACTGAATAATTGACACTGCCATGGGCCCTTATTTTAACAATATATAGGCTTTAGATATTTATTATTTACAATAAAGAAACATGTATTTACACCCTTACAAGACTATACCGGAAATCTAGAGTCAGGACCAGAAGGAGTCACGTGACACGCTCTACTGGTTAAACTTCCTGTTGTCACTTTAGTTAATTATTTCTTTCTATTTTTTTCCCCCTTCTAACGTTTTCCTTTACTTTTTAAAATTATAAAGTCGAGTTATAATACGTGGCGTTTATTTTCCTTTGCTAAACCTTTCCCGAGTGTCTCTGAAACGAAGCGGTACTCTAAGGAAGTTTAACCGGTTGCTAATGTTAGCTAGTTAGCTGGCGTATCTTTCCTTCAGTGACAGGTGAAAGCTCGCTCCGTCCAGGCTTACCTTTTACCTGTTAAAATCGTTTTTACGTTTGTAGCCTCCTGTAGGTGATCAGTTTACAAATCAACACCATGGCCGGTCTGCTTTCATTGCATTGTGTCGCCTCTCTCAAGAAGTCCGGGAGTCTAATTCATTTTAGAAGCGCTGCTCTGGGGGTTCATATGAGACACTATAGCAGCAAAAAGGCCCCCTCTTCATCATCTTCGGAGTATCTGCACCAAAGCGTCGTGCCTTCCATGCATTACCAGAAGAGTTTACCCAGGTAAGGCGTTTTGTGACGAATTTGGACACATTGCTTTTTCATTTTCTCCAAACATGTCGCGCAAACTCAAAAAAATCTGTGGTTTCATGTGCGCCGGAGATGTCCAGCAAACAAAACAAAAAGGTGTCCTGAAATAAAGGTGACCCATTTAGCTTTTAGATCGATGTAGGTAAAAGGGCATGCTTGCGCTAAACTCAGTGACCACTAGAGGGTGACATGAATTATGATTAATGACGCTTAAAAAAAATAGGTGTGTGAAAACAGTTCAGATTTTGTGCAGGAAACATTATCCAAATATTTCAGTCCATAAGATGGCATCACACAGTTGCTGCACATCCATGATGCAAATCTCCCATTCCACAACATCCCAGACTGCTCGGTTAGATTGAGATCCGGTGACTGTGAAGGTCATTTGAGCAGAGTGAACATGGTGCTTTATACTCCTGGAGGCAGCCATCAGAGGATGGGTACACTGTGCCCAGAAAGAGATGGCCATGGTCAGCAGTAATACTCGGGTACGCTCTGGTGTTTAATCAATGCTCAGTTGGTACGAGATGCCCAAAGTGTGCCAAATAAACATTGTCCACAGCATTACATGATCACCATAGCCTGAACCATTCATACAAGGCAGGATAGATCATGCTTTTGTTTTGTTTATGTCTAATTCTGATCCTGCCGTCCAAATGTTACAATAGAAATCGAGACCCATCAGACATTTTAAATGAAATAAAAAGAAGAAAATGTCCCTAGTTTAAGAAAGCTGTTGAACATTTGGTTCTTGAACATGGGTCACCACATCACAGTGGGTGCTCTCTTCCGTTAAGTTGTTTTTATTATAAAACATACAAATGAATCGAATAAAACATGACTGACTTCATTTCCCTTTTGCTGTTTAGATTGCCCATACCAAAACTGGAGGATACTATCAGGAGATATTTGGCTGCCCAGAAGCCTCTTTTGGATGATGACCAGTTCAGGTGAGTTTCCACAAGTTAAATCAAACTTTTTATTTGATTATTTAAATGCTTTAAACCTAGTTGGAGCCATTGTTGTCATGTATCTGCAGAACAACAGAGAAACTTGCTCAGGATTTCCAGAATGGTGCGGGAAAGCAGTTGCATGAGGAACTGGTTGCTCAGGATAAAAACAATAAGCACACAAGCTACATCTCAGGTAACTATGACTATAGCCTAAAACTGAGCATCAAAGATGGAATAATCACTGTTAAATGAGGTTAAAAATGTTCTTTTGTGTCACAGCTCCCTGGTTTGATATGTATCTGTCTGCACGTGACTCTGTGGTGCTCAACTTCAACCCTTTCATGTCCTTCAATCCCGACCCAAAGACTGAGTACAATGACCAGCTGTTGCGGGCGACCAACATGGTGTGTTCAGCTGTGCGCTTCATGAAAACGCTACGAGCCGGTCTGCTGGAGCCAGAGGTTTTCCATCTGAACCCAGTCAAAAGCGACACGGACAGTTTCAAGAACTTTATCCGCTGGGTCCCATCTTCACTGTCCTGGTATGGGGCCTACATGGTGAATGCATACCCTTTGGACATGTCTCAGTACTTCCGCCTCTTTAACTCAACTCGGATTCCTAAGCATGGGCGAGATGAGCTCTTTACTGATGAGAAAGGGCGACACCTTTTGGTTATGAGGAAAGGAAACATGTACGTGTTTGACATAATAGACAGGGATGGGAATTTAGTGAAACCTGCAGAGATCCAGTCCCACTTGAAGTACATTTTGTCTGACTCGACACCGGCACCAGCCTTCCCTTTGAGTGTTCTGACCAGTGAGAACAGGGACGTGTGGGCAGGGCTCAGGGACAAGCTGATTGGTGCTGGAAACGCAGAGGATTTACGGGTCGTGGACAGCGCCCTTTTCTGTCTCTCCCTGGATGACGAGAGCATGCGGGACCATATTCACATCTCCCACAACATGCTGCACGGCAACGGCTGTAACCGCTGGTACGACAAGTCCTTCAGCCTCATTGTAACCAAAGACGGACAGGCAGCTATTAACTTTGAACATTCCTGGGGTGACGGCGTCGCTGTGCTTCGCTTCCAGAACGAGGTCTTTAAGGACACCACCGAGAAGCCACTAGTGCACCCAGGTTCGGCTGCTGCTGCTGTGGATTCGGCCTCTGCTGTGCGCAGATTGCAATTCAAGCTGAACAAAGAGCTGGAGAATGGCATCCAAAAGGCAAAGGAGAATATTGACTCTGCCGTATCAAAACTCACTATTGACGCCATGGAGTTCAAAAGAGGCGGGAAGGAACAGTTAAAGAAGAACAGGCTGAGTCCAGATGCTATAGCCCAGCTGGCTTTCCAAATGGGCTTTCTGAGGCAGTACGGACAGACTGTAGCCACGTACGAGTCATGTAGCACTGCAGCTTTCAAGCATGGCCGCACAGAGACCATCCGACCAGCGACTGTACAAACCAAAAAGTGCTCACATGCTTTCGTTCAACAGCCTGGCAAACACAGTGTGGCGGAGCTGCAGGCCATGCTCGATGAATGCTCCAAATATCATGGGCAGCTCACCAAGGAGGCAGCTATGGGTGCGTGTGACATGTCAGCATGCAGATAAATTATGGTGATTTTGTACACCAGTAAACGCAGTGTTTTAAGCTGCAGATATCTCTGATGGTAATTATCTGTCATAGCAACAACACATCATAACAGGCCAAATCAGTAGTTTATCTGAGCTAAATATTTAAACCATAAAACGCTATAACCATGTTTAAATATTTCACAGCCCTCCCAAGATGATTTAATCAGAACCAAAGGAAAAAAACACCTTTAGTTTGGTTCTTTGTCCTCCTGCACCATCAGGAGTTGAGCAATCGATCTTTGCACACAGACATTTTTTATTTTACTGCTCTAAAAGTTCTTATCTGTACCAAATATTATGTAATCATCATGTTGCTGTGTGTTTAGGATTTGTGCACTTGTAATGCTTTAAAAAAAGTATATTTTTCAACAATAGCATCTCATTTACAGTTTAAAAAGTTGAATTTGCTGTAATATTTAATAAACAGTTTGCCAAGTAACCACCTAGTAATGGGCTAAAAGGACCCATTTTTATCAGCTGAACATCATCTAAGTGACCATGTGATTAAGTGTATAATTTTGCCCACACATTGAACAGGCCAAGCAATACTGTAGCATGGCCATGTAATAGTTAAAAATATAGCAGCATATGTTAAAAATGTAAATCTTTTTAACATATTCAGGGAGAAACAAACACATCAAAGTGTATGGTCTTAAAAACACAATGTATGATTGTCACTTACTTTTTTAGATTTATTCATTTAGATTTAATGATACTTAGGTAATTTTTTTGGCCTTTATGACTTGGGCTCTCTCTCAGAGCTCAAATCGCACTTCAGTCTGACATATGCAGATATCTGATTTACAAAAACTGGGATTCTCAGTTTTAGCATTTTTCTACTAAATGGATGAGCAAATATGTTTTGATATTAGCTTATTAGACATAGAGGGGCACGGTCTGCAATATGAAATTTTAGGAGGTTTTTTACAGTAATGCAAGCAAGGTTAAGTCATAAGTCGTCTTATTCACCATAATGTGTGACTTTATTAAAGAATTATTTTCTTGAATGCATTGTTCGATATAAAAAACTGAAGTGTTAAGATAATGACTGATTAGCACTTTTTATTACACACAATGCTGACCTGAGAACAGTTCCTTCACTAACTGCTCTTTTTGCATCTCTCTCCAGGTCAGGGTTTCGACCGTCACCTGTTCGCGATGCGATACCTGGCCGCCTCAAAGGGCCAAGCTCTGCCCAGTCTGTACACTGACCCAGCTTACGCCGCCATCAACCATAACATCCTCTCTACTAGCACCCTCACCAGTCCAGCTGTCAGTCTCGGCGGCTTTGCCCCTGTGGTACCTGATGGTTTTGGTGTCGGCTACGGCGTCCACGACAATTGGATCGGTTGCAACGTATCTAGTTACCCGGCTCGCAACGTCCATGAGTTCCTGCAGTGTGTCCACAAGTCTTTAGAGGACATTTTCACAGTGCTGGATGGAAAGCCACTGAGCTAAGAGTGAACAAGTGTACTTTTACATATTGATAAAGGTAAGAGTAGGAAGGAAATTCAGGGAGAATAGAAAGGATGGGGAAAACTGAAGGGCAGCTCTTTGAAAACAAAGTTTCCTCTGTCATCCCTTAGTTATATATACGTATCATAACAATTGTTCGGTGATGAATAGGACTGCTGGTGTGCGGCAGAAATCATAACCAGTTATTTTGGTAAAACTTGATATTCTAACATTTTGGTGAAAAATATCCAACTGTAGTGAAAAAATATCAGCAACTTCATCTATAACACTACAAAATGAGAGAATCAAAGAAAAATCAAGTGTAGCAAAATATAATTCTTATCTTTTCATATTCACTTTCAAGCCCTGAAAACAATAATAATAATATACAACATATTTTATTTACCTTCATTGAAAATTTGCTCGTGTTTGACTTCCTCAGCCCACAGTCATTCCAAATTCCCATTCAGACATTTGTGACCAACTCTTACATACATGCTGATGTTAGTGTGCTGTGGCCTAATGTTACTGTTAGCTGCGATTTAAGGTTGTTCATCCATCCATCCATCCATCCATCCTCATCAGGGGGAGGGAGCCTATACCAGCTACCATGGGGCAAGAGGCAGGGTACATACTGGACAGGTCACCAGTTTTTCACAGGGCTAGCACATAAGAACAGACAACCGTTTGCACTCACATGGGCAATTTGGAATTATCAATTAACATAACCCCACTAACTGCATATCTTTGGACTGTGGGAGGAAGCCAGAGTACCTGGAGAGAACCTACGCAAACACGTGAAGAACATGCAGAGGGGCCTTCGCATGTTCTCCAAACTCAGCACCTTCTTGCTGTGAGGCAACAGTTTAAATATAATCCTGCCCCTACACAACTTGTGGTTTCTCAAGGAGGATCTCCACATTAAACTTTTTTCTTAAATGGAAGTGAAATACGAAGCAAATTTCCACTAATTAATGGCCATGATACACGTAATGCATATATAATATAGCTATCTTACAGTGTTATGAAGTGACACAGAGGCCAATTGAGTTACTGCTTATGTCAGAGAAATGAGGGAATCGTTGCTCTGTAAAAGGCCCTTCAGAAGGGTGTAGGGAGTGGGTTGAACTTGGAGCTCTGACTCTAGTTGGTCATTCATGCAGTTAAACTTCTCTGCAATAGTTGCCAGTCAGGATGCAGAGGATGTGCCTTTTTTTTTTAATGATGTGAAGCTCAACCAGAGCATTTACAAATCACCACTGTAATACACTGAACTGTCATTAGTGTTAGATTACAGCCATTTGTTGTGCTTGAATGTATTTTGAAATTAAAAGTTAATTACCTCTGCTCTTTTATTTGCCCTTGTGATTCTTTACAGACAGCTGATCATTTAAGACAACACATATTCTTTAACCAAATCACTCTTTATTTAAAATAAAAAATAGTTCTACCAAAAGCAAATGTACAAATGCGGTAGTACAACAGAAACATCAGCTAAAGTAATTAAAATGAGCAAAATCCAGATTTTAGATGGGCTTGATCTTGAAGTGTAGGCCGATCAGACTGAAAACAAGACATTTCAGATCTTGCACCAGGTAGTAGAACACACGAAGGCCCTCAGGGTCCCTAAAAACACATGTGTGCTTACATCAGTAACAAATACAATTTACTTTCCACTTCCCAACTCCTGAATATATTACTTACTTTGACTGATTGACGTCAATCAAGGAGCCAATTTTGGAAGTTGTGAATGAAATGTGCTCGTCCCCGATGACAATTTCGAGTTCCTGTAAAAGATGAGACAAAAACAGGCCTCAGAAAATTATCTTGGGAGAAAATCATCAGTGCAGAGTTGATGAAGGTGAAAATTTAGGTCACTTTCTTTCATAAGTAGAAAAGTTTAGGTCATTTTCAGAGTGCTCTCAACTTTATTCTTTCTCCACTATGATCTTATTGGTCACAGAAAAATCCATTTGGTTGACCTTCTGTCCGCACAGGTTTGAATTAAAGGATGAACTGCAGTTGACTGCTCACTTTTAAGTAAAGTAGCCAAAGACCTGATCAAACTGGGACATTTCTTCCACCTTCCGTCTTATTATCTGCATGCTCAATTTGCAAAGGGTTAGAAAAACTAAAACTAAGAGTATAACTATATTAGAAAATGATTCTTTCATAGAAGGAAATCACACTCAGAAGATAAGCCTGAACTTTCAAACAATAACTTGTTTTAAGCAGCCATTTATCCCAATGGATGATATGACCCTTGAGCAATCACTCCAGGTATGTAATAGGAAACAGAACAAAGATCTAGAGTATGAATGACTGACTAAATGTTTATCAGTTTTGCTATTAGAACTATAACATATTCCAGGATATTGAAGTTAAAAAAAAACTGCCAAATTTATTCACACCAATATTTTATGTAAATCATAAAATATTCAGATTGTGAAAGTATAACTTTGCATGGAGATATTAAACAGAGTGCAATTACAGTATCAGCAAAATCCAACTGATGCTGTAGGGTCATCAAGTCAGATTTTTCTTTTTTAAATCTTCCACAGATGGAAACGATAAGCCTCAGTATAACCATGAGGTCTAAGCGTACCCAAACCAGGAAGAAAATGGAATAAAAGAACAGAAACAGTCCACTTCTCAGCAGTTTTCACTACTGGATAAACTTAGTGTGGTTTGGGTGAAGGAGCTGCCTGGATACAGCATGCAAAAGGCAGGATTGAGAATCACCACTCTCAGCGAAGGTACCAGAATATTTTCACAACAGCACACAGACTGTACTTGCGATGTGGAATAGTTAAAGACCGCCTTGGACAGTTGCCTATTGCAATGTACCTCGAAAACTTTAAATCTGCATGGCATGAATGAAAATAGCTCAAACTGTAATAACTGGGAGGACACGGGGTAATAAAGAGGTCACAAACCTGTCTGCCAACTCTATCAGGAGGCGGCCACAGAGCATCATCTTCCTTGGTGATTTCACTGTCGTCAATGATCCTCTTCAGCTCCTCCATCACACTTTTGTGAACATATGCCTGGTTGGCACACCGGAAAACGCACAAGTCAGATTTAAATTTGTACATTTCGAGAAACAGCATTAATTTATAACCACGTACATGTTGTTTGAGCATGATGACCGAAACTACTTCTCGAAAAATAACCAAACAACCAGCTCTTACTTTACAGATATCTCACCACCCCTTACACATACATTTAAAATCAATCATACGTTACCTCTTTCCTGATCATTACGTCATTCTTGTAGTTACTGTTGTTTGCATATCTCAGTTTACCTGCGGGGGAAAAAAGATTAACTTTAACGTGGGAAACTGTGTATCGTTTCGAACAAAACGCCCGAGTTTGTTATCAATCGCTACAGGCCGCATGGCGCGTACGCACTCACAGGATAAACTCAAAACATTACTGCTTATATTCTAAACCACACGCTATGGTAATAATTATCTTATTTATATAAAAACAAAGTTAGTAATCAGCATTACTCCTGCAGCTAAATCCATACGGAGAATTTGGCTCTTTGACTCCGCTGCGGCCTAGCTAAACCGGTTAGCTTCGAACCACGGACAGCTAACGCGTCTGTATTGCCGCTCAAATTACACTTACCGTCAGGCCTGAACTCAAATTCTAGAAACTCGTGTCCAAACTTCCCCTTGTGTCCGACATAATATCTCAAATAAAAGTCGCTTGTTGACATCTTTATTCTACAGAAAGCGTTTTCTGCGCAAGTCCGATGAACAAAACTGAGCTAGCAAGAGCAGCCCAGAGCCTCGCCAACCGTATACGCATGCGCAGAGGATTATAGCTGAGGGGCTTTTTTGACCAAAGTTTTGTCTCAAAGGTCATATTCCCGCGATAATTCAGTCATTTTTTTACTTTAAGAATTTAGACTTAGGGTTTCTTTTTTTTAAAGTTTGTGTCAGTTTTTTAAGTTAACTAGCAACTTTTTTTCTTTTATGCCTTTAAAATATTCCTTATTTGCACATCGATTTATTTTTAGTTTGATGCATCTTTGATTGTTTGTTAGTTCAGAAGTATAAAATAAATATTATTTTTTATTCATTTAATCACCTATTTTTGGAATAAAACTCCGTTAATAAATACAATTTCTGGCTTCCTCTTGGGGTATGTATAAATCTATGACAAGACCCAAGAATGTGCTTTTTAAGACGCCAAACCATAATCCTCAACAACTTCTACAGATGTACAGTATGGAACAATTCATTACTGAAGCACAACATTGTTTATTAGACTCTTCTGGTCCTCTGTAAATCTTCTAAATGGCTTTGTTACATTACAAAAGAAAAAGAAACAGTTGAATAACTATATCAGTAATTAATTGTTAATTATTTCCAGTTTTGTTCATTTGTTTGCTTGATTTTACTTAAGCCATCAATTCTTGGTTGGTGTTTCTGCATTCATTTATCATCAGGTTCTTCCTGAAAGAACTCACGCAGGGCTGAACTTTGCAGCGTTTTTATACGTGTCGCATTTTTCTAACGTCATCAACCCGCTCTGGCGCACAGGAAGAGTCTGCACGTGTGGTGGTTGTAAACTTTGAGCCATGGCAGGCGCGTTTTCACAGGAGCTTGAGGATCTGTTGAATCCTTTGCCAAAATTCGTGGATCCGGAGGATGATGATGACGAGGCTACCAAAGCCAGAGTGGTGGACCGGTTCAATGAAGACGACAATGAGGATGAAGATGCGGCCGGCCTCAGCGCTCTGCGGAAGCGCAACACCTCCCTGCTTTCGGACACAGATAGACGGTATGTGGGAAAGCCAGTGTCCCGAAAGCAGCTGCTTAGAGAGACTGAGGAGGATGAACATGATGTTGAGGAGGAGGAGGAGGAGGAAGAGGAAGAAGGTGACGAAGATGATTCAGTGGGGGATGAAGAGGCAGATGACGATGAAAATGCTTCAGAGGAGGAAGACGATGATGAGGAAGAGTTGTTGATGGGCAGTGATTCAGAACTCGATGTTAATCTAGCTTCAAAGAAGAAAGCAACTGACATCACCTTTCCTCAGAAAGTAGACTTCCATAAACTGACAGAAGGTATGGATGACCTGGGAATGAGCGAGGATGATGATGAAAGCCATGAGGAGTCTGAAGGCAGTGAAGAAGAGGAAGGCTCTGATGATGATGATGATGATGAGATGGAAAGCGAGCAAGAGGATGATGATGATGGAGTGGTGCGCACGTTTTCCCAGGACAAAGTAGATGAGGAGGTGGAGAAAGGAAAGGCGGTGAAGAACCAACTGGCCCTGTGGGACCAGCTGCTCGAGGGCCGGATAAAAATCCAGAAAGCTTTGGTGACTGCCAACCAGCTTCCTCAGCCACAGACTTTCCCAGAGTTCAAGAGGAGAGGTGGGGGGGAGTTCACAGCGGCGTTGAAGAACACTCACAAGGCTCTGAAGGCTCTTCAGAGGTCCCTGCTGGAGTTGCATGACCAACTTCTGCACCAGAACGCTGACACGAGATCCATCGACATGGGGGAAGACGAGGAGATAACCAGCGACGATGAAAAGGAGGGATCAGCGCAGCAGGCCAGAGCGCCCAAACGAAAACTGGAGATGGCAGAGTACCCGGACTTCATGGCCAAACGGTTTGCAGCTTTCCAGCCTTACTGCAATGCCACGCTGCAGAAGTGGCACGACAAAACAAGGCTGACGATGGGCAAGAGCACCAAAGGGTTTGGGGCGTTTGAGAGGAACATTCTCACCCAGGTGGAGCAGGTGCTGATGGACAAGGACAGGCTGTTGAAGCGGACCCAGACCCAGCGCTCAGAGTACCGGGTCCTGGGGAAGGTGGAAGCCCCTGCTCTCACATCTGAGAACATCCCCATGGAGGGAGGCGAGGTGTCGGAGCAACAGCTGAAATCCAACACGCATCTGAAAGATCTCAATGAGGACATATTTGATGACGACGATTTCTACCACCAGCTGCTGAGGGAGCTGATCGAGCGTAAGACGAGCGCAGCGGACCCCAACGATCAGGTGGCTATGGGCCGGCAGTGGCTGGCCATCCAGAAGCTGCGCAGCAAAATCAAGAAGAAAGTAGACACTAAAGCCAGCAAGGGGCGCAAAGTCCGGTTCCACATCCACAGCAAACTGGTCAATTTCATGGCGCCGATTGACTACAGCTCGATGAGCGACGAGGCCCGCAGCGAACTCTACCGAAGCCTGTTTGGTCAGAACACTTCTATGAGGGAGTGACATTAACATGCTGAGATTCCCAGGACTGAATGGCCACTCTCCTTTAGCAGGAACTCTTCAGACTGTCTTACATACTGAACTCAAAAGAACGTGCAGTTCTGTAGAAACGTCTTTCATACCAAAGTGCTTCTTTATTTAATCACAAGAGTGCTACTTTAAAAATTCACACTGTTTTTCCATCACATGTGAATGAAGTAAAGTGATTACTTGAACTCGTTGTATGACTTTAAGTAAATAACTGTGGCCAGTCCCATGCAGCCAGTTCACGGAATGTTCCTGCTCCAGTTTTGTTTGTCTTTTGTTCTTTGCTTTTATTTTTTGCTTTTCCAGTGAAAAAAAAATCCAGAAACCCTGCTTAGTGCATACTGTTGATTTGGGGCACAGCTGGGAATATGTGACACATTGCTGCAGGGCTACATTAGCCTGGACTGAGATCAAAAAGAAAATGAATTTTCATGTTTAACTATTAGGTAATAGTAAAATTAATTTTAGATACGTTATTACAAATACACATTTAAACCCTGACAGGAAAGCTTTCTCAATTGTTTGAATACATGGCAGCATTGAAAGCAGATATTGTGATTTGGAAAATGTAAAAAAAAAAACAAAAAACAACAACTTTGAGTCCTGTGATACACCGGACACCTCTCCATGTACCCCACGCTCTGCCCTATTACAGCCCTGATGAACTTCTGCCTTCTCATGATGCTAAATTGGATATGAAGTTAAGAAAAATGCATCGATGGTTTACACTAACAGAAAAAGAAAGCTGTTTTCTGTTAACTCACTGTTTTTAACCGTTTTCACATGGAAGTTATCGCCGTTACAGGATGAGCCTGGTGTCAAAATGCAGGTAAAAATTATGAGTTGTTTTAAGCAGTTAACCCTTTAAAGTTTACCAAAATAATCCTTTTCAATTTTGGTCCAGTGAATCAGAAAACAGAAATTTTAAGTATTGAAACTATGATGTATGACATGATATTGATGCTCTTGGTTGTAGGAAAAAGTATTGTGATTTGAGCTTTAGCTTAAATGTGTCTATCAGCCCTTAAAGTGCTGTGTTTATAAAGTTAAGACATGAGGGTTTTTATTTGCAAGTAAAATACATTTGTGATTTAAATTCAGATGTTTCGTTTGTTTTTAAGCTGAATCTTGTGAGAACTCAAACTGAGTTTTATTGTTTTATTTTATTGTCTACCTGCAGAAGTCTCAGTACATTTTTCACCAATTACAGCATCGGAAATTGTTAAACAAACGCAATCTACATGAATATCTGCTGACGTACACACAGCATGCCTCACTCAATTCAAGCCTACCACAACCACATGTCTGATTTAATGTGCAATGCTTCCAGTTGTCTGTTAAGCAGATTATGAATGGCTAATGTAGACAAAGCAGTAACAAGGCTTTGATGTCACTGCAGGTCTGTACTTGCTAAAGTGTGCCTGTGTCATGCGTTTATATTGTAATGTTTGGCATTTTCTCCTTTGGGAGACAATCTTACACAAGGCAATTTCAATATCGAGCTTCAAAACAGTGCTGAGTCAGAATGGCATCCGCACAGTGCCGGCAGGTGCTGCTGGTGTAGGAGTTCCCTTTAGCATTATTATTTCTCTCATGATTAACAACACTTTAATGCTGGGTTGATCTGACACAAGCGAACATCATTTTATTGTGACACCTCTTCCATTTGGAGCACATGCTCGTGCCCCAGAGCACACCCACTGTTAATGCTGGCTGCACACCATTCAGTATGGAGTCAACCTACAGGACTCAGCTGTGAGGAAAACAATCCATTTAAGGTTCACATTTTACTTGCAAAAAAACTTTTAAGGGCTCTTTGGGGCATTTTATCACAACGCAGACATAAAATGCCACTCCATATCTTTGCTGCCTCTACAGCACTAAGCAGCGTGTGGCACTTCTCTCTCAATTTGTGACATCAAGAATAACACAACACAGAACGGTCTTCATTAAAGAAGCTTTTAAAGGTGAAAATAACAGTACCTGAGCAGTCAAACATACAGAAAAGAAACTGCATTAAACAACCTTAACAGAACACGCAGATCATATTAAATCGATCTCCTTTTAGAGTTCAGTCCATCTTCTTTTAATGAAAACATCTTAACATGCATCTGACAGTTACAAGGAAAAATTATACTTTGTGGTAATTTCTTAAAATGATAAATTTTCCTGATTTCGTAATATTAAATGGGTAAATGCAAAATGAAACTCCATATTTAGTCCACAAAGACCATCTTTGGCGGTGATGTAGTACATCGGGTGTTTGAGGCATAAATTGGTTGTTTCAGCTGAGCTTTTTGTTTAATCATTTTTAAACAGATCTTGAAAAAGAAAAATGTTAGTTTGCACTGATACGGGGAATCAGCAGCATGTCACTTCACTTCATTTATTGGATCGTTAAAGGCTGTCGAGTGTGTGAATCTTTTTGCAGACAGTTTCTCCAGCTCCGTGCTGGATTAAAGGCAAGCAGCAGTTTGAAATGAAATTAAAAGTGAGTGCCTTTTTTCACTCCTCCCTCGATCAGTGTCATCCAGTACACAAGTTAAAGAGAAAATTTTAACTGAATACCTCTGCTGCGAACCAGCTCCACAAAGCCTCCTTTCATTTGAATAAGTCTAAGCAGAATCGCACCAAAAGGAGGCTTTTTGAATTCCCGGAAGTTATGCTGCCTTGTTGCAGTAGCCATGACGAAGAGCAGCACACTCAGGCAAACCATTCTCCTCTTCCCTGAAGGAGTGATGAGCTTCAGTGGGGCCGACTGCTCGACTCTATGTTCGGCTGCTTCTTCTCCGTCCCATAACCGCTGAACCACCCGTTCAGCCGTTTGGTCAAACCGCCGTTCAGAATGTCCTGGATGTGCTGAACGATGAGATTTATTGCAACTGCGTTGAAAGACAGATGTTACATGGTTACAGATGGTCTCAGTTTGTAACTCTGTTTTACTGAGAGATACAAACTCATCATCCAAAAAGAGTTAATACCCCCAAAACTTACAGCTCATCTTTAATCATCAAAGGTCTAAGCTATTTTACAGAATAAAACGGCACAAAATAATGAAAAAATATATGTAATTGTCTCTTTGTTTACCATAGCTACACTATTTCGCTTCTATGGCAGATATTATAAATTGTATATTTTAAAATATATATATTAAATGAATTGTACAGCCCATATTATATAGAAATCTTGGTCTGTTACTTCTTACAAAAACACATTATTTTTTTGTGACACTTGTAAGAATACATTTTAAAACTTAAGGTATGTTTGGGTTAATTACACCTAAACAAATATTTCAAATATTATGTGTAGAAAATTAGACTACTGATCATCTGGAAAGAAGTCTCATGATCTAAAAATCACAATTATACCAAAGCCTGTAATGTTTTTATATGCATGTCTTTGCCACATCAACAAATGTTGTAGCAGATTTATGGCAAGAAACATTTTTACAATTAAAAAGCCACAGCGGCACATATACATATAAAACCTGACCAAGAAGCAATCAAGGGGAAATGGTCGGAGCAGGTGTGTCACGACAAAATCTTCAGAGAGCAGTGCAGTTTTCTTTTACAGCTTTCCTAAAACTAGACAAAGCTGTTTTGTCCTCACCTTGCTTCCTGAGTATGAAGACCACAATTCCCAGCAAGGAGATAAACACAGCTGCGTCCTTGCTGATAAACACTGTTGAGTCTCCAAAATTTGCTTCCACTAGATTTGTTTTTCTAAATAATCTGTAATGTAGTCTTTATGATGCACTTCCCAGGCAGACCCGCCCCCAGAACAACCAAAAAACTACTTACCAATGTTGTCAACTCCTCTCGGTATTATCACATCAGCATATTTCTTTGTCTAAACAAAGTCAAAAAAAAGAAAAAAGAAAAAAGAGCAAACATTTTATCTTTGACTCCATGTTCAGGGACAATCTGCAAATGTGCTAACAGAATATGGACTCACCGGCAGACAAAACTCTTCAAAAGCAGGCTTGACAAAGGTGATGTATTGGGCTAGAACGCTTTCCAAATCCCGACCACGTTCACTGATGTCACGGAGCACTGAAGGAAAACGAGACAAGGGAGAAAACGTTTAAACTGCATAAAGTATTTTAACACTTTTGTATAATTTCTTCCTTTTTTCTATTAAAAAAGTGAAAAAAAAGAAAAGATAATGAGTTAATTACTGAGTTGATCTATTGGTAGGTTGTTTAGCTACCTATAAGCAGACCCACTGTGTTTTCCCAGCTTCTAGTTTGGAGGTTAAGCCAAGAACCTGCTGTATGGTAGCAATTTTAACAGGAAAACAGAAAAGCTTGTTTCCTAAGATGCCAAACTAGCTTTAATTTTCAAGAGCCCTTCTTTGCAGCCCCCCTGCACCACGGGACCTCATTTTAAAAACAACTAATTCAATGAACCGTTACGTTCATCCCCCCGCCCCGTGCTTATAAACATAACAGATTTGTCTCGCCATGCGTCACCTCTCCGTGACAGACGAGTGTCTGCATCCGTATCCACGAACAGCTTCATGTGGAAAAAGTCTCGAATCTCCTGAGAGTAGAACATCAAGATGCCCTCAAACAGCACCACGTCAGCAGGGTACAGTGTCATGGTCTCTTCTTTCCTGACATATATTAAAACAGAAAGAAGGTTAAACAGCATCCACTGCAGTGAAAAATGATAAGAATGGCGATTGGAGAGATTAAAAAGCTTGCGAGTTATTCTGAAAAAAGGTCTTGAATTCTATTAAAGCTGCAGCACCCCAAGAATGTACTGAACCAAGAAATTATGTCTTGTTGCAAATGAATTTTTTTTTCTTTATTTTAATTAACTTTAACAAAAATGAAATCTCAAATTTAAAACAATTTAAAAAAAACTATAAATAAATAATTAACTTTTCATGTACTGTTTCACATTTGAACACTTTTACTACAAAGCGCACTCAGATTTTCCCACCTTCCAGGCAGTTATGGGCTTCCATTCATTTCACTATGATATGAAAATCAATTTGCCCACCACAGTAGATATAATGCATGTCTTATGTATTATGATGCTTCCATTGATGCTGCATCAGAGATCTCTTTGTGTAAGCTGAAACCTGCTGAAACCCCTTTTAATGTTGTGCCTGTATGAACAGTTAGTCACCTGGAATGGGAAACAAAGTCATAAACAGGAATGTGGACCGTTTTCCCCTCCTTGATGTCCCACAGGGTCGCGATTATGAGGTCATTGTCAAATGCATCTATAGAGAAGGAAAGAGCACAAGGTAGTTAAAACCAAAAGTCACATTTGGCATGAATGAACATGAATGCTTACGTTTCAATGCTCGAGCCCCCTCTGGCCCAGTGACTCAGCATGACTCACAAATGCAGAGGCGATGTACCTGGGTGGTCAAAGTTGAACTGGCCCTTGAGCGCCTTAGCCTTCTGTTCCGGGGTCAGGGCCCTGTAGAAGCAGTCCTGGCTGAGGATGGCCACTTGCCGCTGGTGGTGGTCGATCTCGTTCTGGCCCAGCAGCTCCATGATCTTACTGCACACCGACGACTGAACACAAACAAAGAATCAGAAACAAGTGATCCTCGTTACACGATTTAACACGGCCTGATATTTTTGCACTGAAACCAACATTTACTTACACTTGACGTCCTAATCATGTAAAAACACAGCATAGTCCATTACTGGAAATCATTGACGCCATTTCAGACACATAACAAATAACTGCAGTTTACTCCCTGTTCAGATAACATGTCTGGGAGAACAGGTGGTTCTGTGAGCAGTTACTCCTGTGGGAAAATAGAGGCATAACACCAGGAAGTTGAAGCCACAAACAACTGACTGTTGAACCACAACCACCTTCACCTAAGAAGTCAGCATACCGTCACCCATATGAATAATGTCAAGAGATATGCCAGTCTTGGATTCATGGAAATACAAGGCTAAATTAGTTAGCCAAACAAATCCCAACTAATTAAATGTAGGTCAAAAACTATGCTTGTATGATGAAAATGCAAAACATGTTGCTAATACAGAGAAGTGCTCCAAAACAGGGCCTCATAGCACCAATCTTCAAATACATGTTGAAGATTAAATAAAAAGGACAAATGTACTTTATTTTATTTGAATACAATTTTCCCAACTTCAGAAGCTTGTTTTATGTTCTTATATGATAGTTTTTGTGCTTCGGTGAATGACTTTTTATATCCTGAATAACTGTTAAAACTTTTACGTATCATTTCAGGTTATTTCATGGATCTGCGCCTCGTTTCTTGTTAGATGTATTGATTTATGTAAACTTGAGCCAATCAAAATATGGGACATTTTCTCAGATTTAGTATAAAAATGCTGTGCAATCCTGTCATAAACTGGAGCCCTGGTTCACCCTAGAGACTGTGTTTATTGTGATTATCCACTTTGCAACAAAATGTGACCATAGTGCAGCATATTCTGATCATCCAAGACAGAATACTGGAAACTACTGGGAACCTATAACATGCTGCACAATACAGAATGCCAAAGCACATATTTAGTCTGTCGTGGCACCAAAGGCGTCTATATTGTCAGTGTCAAGCAGGTCAGTGAAATGAGATAAAGTTAACATCAAGCGACTTTGAAACAGCGGATACATTGTGTGACATCAGAAAATCATTTAGAAAGCGCAATAAAAAGAATAACATCAAAGCTGCAGCCTCCAATAGTGATAATCATGCATCCATCTGCTGCAGACAGCACAGTGCGTTAACAGTCAGTTTTTTCAGCTTTCTTTGTCTGCAAATGCATTTTACACTCCTCGCAGCCAGCGCAGCCAGCGCAGCTGATGCTAATTATGACAAACCTCACTCCTCCTTTTCCTCTTTTCCATGATCTTCGCCACTCTTTACATCCCCTCTGATTTTAAAAAAAAAAAAGCATGAAAAACAAAATACGGGAGTCCTTCACGGAAGTTTGAAATCTGAACATCAATCTGGTTTCAATGGGGGGGAAATGACAGTAGTGTTGACAGTGCACGTTTTCTGATTTGACATGCAGTACTGCGGCCTGCGTAACTTTCACTACTGATCAACACAACAACCAGGCCGAGTGACTAAGTAATGATTTTAAACTAAACTTCTTTTTTCCGAGGAAGAATACGTTTAATTTCTTAGTCCTGCCCTCTTCATCCCAAACGCATAATCTAACACAACAGATATTTTAAAAAAAAATCAGACGCCTCCAAGAAATAATCCAAAGGAAAAAAAGAAGAAGAAAGGGTTTATAATATAAAAGCCAACCTTCCCGCTGGCTGTCCCTCCGGCCACACCGATGAGGAATGGCTGCCGAATATTTGAGTCATTTTCGGCTTGGTCACCTGGCTTTGTCTCGCTGTCTCCTGCCATGTTTCATCTGCAGCGCGCACCGTACCTCTACGCCGGGGGAGTGCGCGCTCCTCCCATTTGATGATGGTGTAGGCGACGGTGAAGTTGGTGGTGATGATGACGTTCAAGGGCAACAAATCGAAGATGAGGATGCTGATGATGAAATCGCTGACAGGTAGTAGCGGGTTCCTTTTTTTCTCTTTTCTTTTATAAATTTTACTTGTGCAGCAATTTAACATTATTAAAAACACGGACTGTTTTTCTTTGAGTTAAACAGATGTCAGTAAGCTGACTAGTACTCTAAGCCTTGAACACGTGGATTAATCAGCACAAAAAAAAATCCACAATCATTTTGATGAAACGTAAACTGTTTAAAGTGTAGAGTGGTGTATGGTGGTTAGTTCTCTCGTCTCACATCAGAAGTTCCTGTGTTTTCCTTCAAACGATCCATCTTCTTCCCATGAAGAAGCATCCTTCCACACTTTAAAATAGGGATGTTAGACATAAGGCCCTGGGGCCAGAATTGGCCTAGCAAAGGCTCAAATCTGGCCCACTGGATGGATGTCTTTAGAAAATGTGAAGGAAGTAATTAATTTTTGGACATTTGAATGAATGCTAATAAGTTTTGCAGCTTTTCCTACTGATAAGGAACTGCCCCTTGGTAATAGATAAAGAATTAAATAACAGAAAGGTTCAACTTTCACCATTGACTATAGAAACATATGTTTTTACACTGGATCTGCAAAAAAGGGGCATTTTCTGTGAATTAACAGAGACCTTCTTTTTTATCTGATGAGCTACCAGGATTGTTTTTCTGTAATTTCATACTTTTATTTCTAGCAAGTTAAGCCAAAATAGTCTTTCTTCCATTAATGAGAGCAGCATTTCTTTAGCATGCGGAAAAACTAAGTTGCACTGTTGCAATTACTCTTCTTTTTCTCATATTAAGATAGTTCTTGTTTAGTATTAAGATATTAAATGTTTATTTAAACTTATTTTCACTGACAGAAAGGGGAGTTTCACTGGTCTGGCCCTCTTAAGATCAAAGTGAGCTTGTGACCCGTTATAACAATGAGTTGAAATTCCTGGTTTAAAACCATGCACGTTGGCTAGATTAATTAGTGATTCGAAACTGACTGTAGGTGAGAATGTGAGTGATTGTTTCTCTTTTTGTGTTTGTCCTGTGATTGATTGGCAAGCTTACCAGGGTGAAGAAAATGGATGGATGAACAGTTTTGGGTAGTGTGATATTAGCAAACACGATTCAGATGCAAAAAAATGAACAAGTTGGCTACAAGATGGAGGAAGGTGGAATGTTACATTTAATATTTTAGGTAAGTATGAAGAAATTTGGACAGTTATGAAAAAATATGGCAACATGGAAGGGCATCTTTATAGAAAAAACTCCAAGACTGTCCTTTAAGTACAATTTTGACCACGTGGTATGGGAATGTCCAAGAGTGTCGACTATTTTTAAAATGGTTAAGAAAAATCTCTCTGCATTGTTACATATTTTTGTGTATGTATATGCATTTTTTCCTTTCTTTCTTTTTCTTTTTCTTTTTCTTTGTTTTTTTTTTTTTTTTTTTTTGGGGGGGCTCGGTCGGATGAACCGGAAGTGCTTTTTCGTGGTCTGACCTCCGCAGTAACGCTGACAGGGCTGTATGAAGCTGAAACTCTGCTCAGCGGAAGGTGGTCAGGGTTTATCTTCTGATATAAAGTAAATACTTTTCCTCTCTACGGCCTGGAAAACGGGACTTTGACACCATGAGTACCATGTTCGCAGACACCATTTTGATCGTCTTCATCTCAATTTGTACAGCGTTGTTAGCCGAAGGTGAGCCAAATCTGTCTGACAGGTCGAGGCAGGCGTTTTACCGTGCTCCAGAAAACAATGTTATAGCTCAGAATTTTACATTACTCCGGATTATATGGTAGGGAAACGTCTTCAATGTTATTAATATTCAATAATTCGCAATTTTGTTGCTTTTGTTGACCTGTACTTTGTTAATGACTGAATACAGCTTAACGTTTGTGTCTTCCGGTTAATTTCGCAATAAAAGCCTGAACTTACGTTTGAGACGCTTTCCTCGGGGAGAATATTGACTTCCTCGCTATCTACATTAACAATTTGAAAAAGATAAATAAAAAAAATATTTGTTACAATTTAATTTTGTCTAAATGTTTAGTTTAGATACGGAAGTAAGACATTATTTAACCACATTTGTGTATGATTTACATTCCAGAGTAGAAGTAGAAGTCTTTTTGTTGTATTTTGTCAGCCTATTAGAGCGAGTGATGAAGAGAATAAAGAATTTAAAGATGGGTAGTCCAGAAGACATACCTGTGGCAGTATGGAGATGTTTAGAGGGGAGAGAGGGCAGTGGACCTTTTAACTACATTGTTTAACACAATCTTAGAAAGTGAGAGGATGCCTGAGGAATAGAGAAGACGTTTACTGCTACCAGTTTTAAACAATAAGAGTGATGTGGAGAGCTGTAATAACTGCAGAGAGATAGAGTTGATGAGACATGCCATTAATCTATGGGAAGGAGTTGGTAAAGCTAGTCTAAGAAGAGAACTGATCGTCACTGAGCTGTGTGGACCGTAGAGGAGGTCCATGGATAGAGTGAAGGAGGAATGCAGAGGGTTGGTGTGACAGAAAAGGATCCAAAGCTTATTGGATACTGTGGCTGCAGAGATTTCTTCTGATTCAGGAAAAGGTTTCAGAAATGTGCAAAAACTTCACATATTGATCAGTGTGAAATGTTGGAAACTTCAGTGGCAGTTTTCAATTTTTTTTAAATTTTATTTAAACAATCGTATTTTCTCCTCAGGGATTACCTGGGTTTTAGTGTATCGGACTGAAAAGTACAAGAGGCTAAAGGCTGAAGTGGAAAAGCAAAGCAAAAAACGTAAGTGACTCAAGTGTTGTCTTGTTAACTTGCTATTTTTTTCAGATTGTTAAAAGATTAATTTTGTCCTCTCTGATACTAGTTGAGAAGAAAAAGGAAACCATAACTGAATCTGCTGGACGCCAACAAAAGAAGAAGATTGGTAAGAACCCTGTAAACAAACCGGTGTTCTGCTTTTATGATCAGCCCTTCTCCTCTGGATAACAGTGTTTTGTGAATGATTGTGTTGCAGAAAGGCAAGAGGAGAAGCTGAAGAACAACAACAGAGACCTGTCTATGGTGAGAGATGTTTTGTTTCCAGTTAATATGCAGCCCAGGCTTAATGTCTGATACTGGGGTTGTCTAGTTATCGTAGTTTAGCGAGGTCATTCCAATTAAAGTCAACTGAATCTGAAAAAAGTTCCCACACAAACCCTTCAGAATGACCATTTCGTTTTCATTTCAACAACTGTAGCATATTTTTTGTTCTTAAATCAGTTGAGAGGCGGGTCAAAATTTTGCCCGCTGATCATTCCAGTCAAACCTTATATATTTTAATTTAAGTGTTTATGGTTAAATGTATGCGTTTTAAATCCTGAGTGTTTGTTTTGTAGGTACGGATGAAATCCATGTTCGCCATTGGTTTCTGCTTCACAGCTCTCATGGGCATGTTCAACTCCATGTAAGTTACTGCAGGGTAAAATACTGTTTCACATTTTGTTAAAAAGCTTTCTCTTTTCATTAAAAAAAAAAAAAAAACATCAGGCAAAATATAAGAAAGTAACTTTTCCAGTCCATTGTTTTAAACAAGTTCCCTTTTTGGCTTTTTATGTTACGTTCAGTTTCGATGGAAGAGTTGTGGCCAAATTGCCATTTGTGCCACTGTCGTATATCCAGGGACTGTCACACCGCAACCTGCTGGGCGAGGATTACACCGACTGCTCCTTTATTTTCCTCTATATCCTCTGCACCATGTCCATCAGACAGGTAACGTCTATACTTTTATTGTATATCAGTGGACATACTCACCAGGAACGAGTCTGACTTATTGCTGGCAATATGGACAGAGCTTTCACTGCAGCTGTACAAGGACTAAATACTGTTACTCAGATTCAGCATAAACACCTCCAGAGGATATTATCTGGTTTCCACAGGGAGACCAAGGCAGTTGAGTTAATTTAAGTAACATGCTGTGTTCTCTACTGCCACCCTTAGGACAAATTCTGTATTGTTTGTTGAATACACATCTAACTGGTGTTAGCAGGAAACTGTGTGTGTAGAATAATATACAGCAATATATCAGGGTTAATATCGTGCATACTAAGTGTTATCAAATGTATATTCTGTGCTGGTTTGGGTATTTGTTTTAGAGTTTCTGCTGTTTTCTTTTGTTTTGTTTTTTCCTGTAGAACATTCAGAAGATGCTCGGTCTTGCACCCTCCAGAGCTGCAACCAAACAGGCTGGAGGCTTTTTAGGACCTCCTCCACAAGCAGCTAAGTTTTCTTAATCAGCAGCCCAGACGTTCCTGCACTGCTGCCTGCAGTCATAGCGCCCCCACCAGCGCACAGACAGAACTGCTCCTGCTGAGGTTAAAAGTCTTACCCGTTGCAGCTACAGTACCACTACTTTGTTTGATTTCTTATTCATTTTGTTGTTTATTTAACATTAAACATTATAACTGTTTTGGTTAGAAATTATAGGAAAATTATAGTTCATTCTGTTGATTATTAAAGGTTACAAATGTCAGCTGTGCATTTAGCAAAATTCATGGAGTGTTTGGAGATTTTAAATTAACGATTGACACAGTAACATCTGATCCAGTTTCAGTATTATTGTATGTCATTGTGTACTGTTGTGTCATGCATATTAATAAAGTTTTATGATTAGATTTCAGGCATGTCTTTTTTGTTGTTGTTGTTGTTGTTTTTTTGTCCCTTTGTACTACCATCTAATTTAAAGGGAAGCTATGGAGTGAAACTCATTTGAGTGAACAAGATATTTTTAAGGGAAAACAAACAAGAGTATGCAGATGCTGCTGAACTAAATCAATCAGATCTTTTTTTTTTTAATTGTCAGTGATTAAAAGTTGAAACAAAAAATTGTGGGATGTAGCACAAAAACTATCCTTCCCATTTAAAATCTTACTAGTTATTGTCAAGTAATTTGAAGCCCATTAAATCATCAAGAAAAGTGTTTACTGAAGTTGTACATTGAGTAGGATGATGGTTTTCCCTCCCCATCGACTTCTATATGCAGTAACTGGCTTCTTTATGCATATTCAGGAGTCACTTCCTGCTGGCTTTAAGAAAACGTGCAGGTTTAAAGCACCAATCAGAAGCCACGGTCATGTTTTGCATACAATCTGAGGTCCCGAAAAGTGAACTCTGGGATATTACATTACAGAGCAGGTCTCCACCTTATTAAATTATCAGTGCATTCAGTTTTGCACGGGTAAACTCCACACATGCTGTGGATACATTTCATGGTTGTATGAAACAAGCAAGATGCCACAATCTGGGCAGAAATTAAAGGAACGGCAAAAACATCAAACATCAGTTCTTGCTCCTTTCATAAATTTGCTAACAAGTAGATAAATACATTAATGAAATTCTCAAAGTATTTTAAACACTTAAAAATAGTCTGAACAGTACTTTTATATAGAGCTTTTTAATCCTGCTCTAATTAACACATCTCTCATTTATAATGTCTTTAATTCTGCTGCTGGATATTTTAATCTTTGCACCCGTTACACTGCCAGTATTAACTAATAAATCATCTTGTTTTAAAAACAGACCTGCATAAATTTTTACGGTTGTTTTTTTGACCTCTACTCGGAGTGTGTAACAGAAGAAGGCGTGGTCTTCTGGCTGCTAAACGGGCGTGAAGGTGATTAGCGTCTGCCTTCATTTCCAGTCCTTCTGCGGGAGCATAAGCGGTAAAACTTCAGCTACTTTTACTTGTCTGCTTTCATATTTAAAATCTGCGCGCGCTGCTTTTCTTGTGCAAGTTTAGCTAACTTAATGTCCGTGCTAGCTTCACGTTAGCAAAGGGAGCGACCAGTTTAGATCACTTGTCCTAAGTTGCGCATCTGTTTTATAACTTTGCTACATAATTCCCTGCAGGCGCTTTGCATCTGGAAATGGCCCAGTCAACCCTCGACTCGATGCCCGGAGCCTCGACGGGGACCGTGGTTGTCACGGAGCCTCTGAACTTCTGGGGTGGAAAACGAGTGAAACCCAGGCAGGAGAAAAACGCTGAGCCCGTGTTTGAGCCTGCAACTGGTGAATATACTGCTCTTTAAAATCTGCTTTAGCCTTAGTGCTCCTGCTAAGGACACGTATTCTGGGGAAAACAAGTGACGGTGGTTTAAAGGCCTGCGGTTTTTCTGAAATATATTTGAAACGCTCAGATTCTGCTCAGACTTCTGTTAAGTATTGTAACATAGACATTTTGCCTTAACTATGTGCAGACTAGTAGACAAACAAAGGGCTGTTTTTTTCCCTTTACTTGATATTAGTATAAAGTTAATTGGATTTCATGCTTTCAGGTTATAAAGGTTAGGGATATGCACAGTAATGACAGGCAGGCATAAACATTTCTGAAGATTAAACAATGCAAGGGTCTGTTTTACATTTTAATGTTGCACAAAGAAGATCACTACTGTTAGTGAGGATGTTTTTACTGATTCAGGTTAAAAATGTCAATTGTTAGAAATTGAAAAGAGATTTGATACAAAAAAAAAAACAAACAAAAAAAAATAGAAAAAAAGAAAAATGCATGGTGTAGAGCTCTGTAACCTGGTGTTCTTCTGGTCTCTGCAGGCCGGGTCCTGTGTCAGATGGTGCCCTGTGGGGCTGAGGAGGTGGACGAAGCCATACAGAGTGCCTATGCCGCCTACCAGAAGTGGAGCAAGATGGCAGGCATGGAGAGGGCTCGGGTGATGTTGGAGGCTGCTCGCATTATCAGGGTGAGACGGCCAAGCTGTTGTGTAATAACCACCAGCAGTCCAGGAAACTGTCTAGTTCAGTGTTTGTGCAATATAAATTGGACTTGACTGTTGGAAGCCTGCAATAAGACATTAGTTATTCATTAAAATGCACCCCTCCCTTCTCTGCTGGCCTACATTTGAACCAATTTAACCTTTTGTGTGTCTCTATTGTCTCTCGGTCATTGCATAATCTTAAAACAAGACATCTTGTTCCACAAAATTACTGATGAGTGTCAATTAAAATACTTCCATGCTTTTTTTTCCCTTTATGCATGTTAAAAAAATAGGAAAGGAGGGAAAAAATTGCAAAGCTGGAAGTGATCAACAATGGGAAATCCATCATTGAGGCTCTGGTGGATATTGACATTGCCTGGCAGAGCATTGAGTACTATGCCGGCCTGGCTGGTACACTTGCGGGTGGGTGCACCAATGCTTCTGTGTTTGTCAAAAGGTGCAAAAACCTCCGTTTGGTATTGTTTTTAACATTGTGCTGTCATTTTGGTGCAGGCCAGCACATCCAGCTCCCTGGAGGAGCATTTGCTTACACTAGACGGGAGCCACTTGGTGTGTGTGTGGGAATCGGTGCATGGAACTACCCTTTCCAGATTGCATCATGGAAATCTGCTCCTGCTCTGGCATGTGGTGAGTTTTATAACAGCATGTGTATCATCTGCTGTCAGTAATCTGCACAACAGAGGATTGCGACATATAGGAGAGCAGGGGACTGAAACAGGACAGACTAGAGAAGACATACTTTTTCATAGATGTGGGGGGGAGGGGGCAGAGACAAAACGGCAAATGTCCCTCTTTGTCTTAACAGAGAACAGGTTTATATCATATTTAAAAAAAAAAAAAGAAAAAGAAAAAAAAACAGTAGGACATCTTCAGTGAGCAGTAATTGGTGAGGGTCCATTAACAAGAAGAGCCATCAGCTTCAACTTGCTGCGAGTGTGAGAGGCAAGAAAAGAGTGGAGAAAAACAAGAGTGAGAGAGACAAAAGCAAAAGATTGGCAGTTTAAAATGGGAAGAGCCTGCTAAAGATAATGTAGCAGAGCCACAGAGCCTCTGTCACATCACTGATGAACACTAGTCCTATCAATCCACCTGTTGTACAGCTTGTTCCTGTCTGTTTGTCTTGTTTCATGTGACCATTCACAAAGATAGCTTTGCAGGATTTAATTGTGGTTGTGTTTTTTAGGTAATGCCATGGTATATAAACCCTCTCCAATGACTCCGGTGACTGCTGTCATCCTGGCTGAGATCTACAAAGAGGCTGGGGTACCTGATGGGCTTTTCTGTGTGGTCCAAGGTGGAGCAGAGACCGGCAGCTTGCTCTGCCATCATCCAAAAGTCGCTAAAGTCTCTTTCACGGGGAGTGTTCCTACAGGCAAAAAGGTACAGACCAGTACAGCATTGTTTCCCACACATGGACTGTAGTTGGGCTGCCCAGATACACTGAACTATTATTATTATTATTAATATTATTATTATTATTATTATTAGTATTATATATTTTATTTCATTTATTTGTTTTTTTTTTGTTTTTTTTCAACCAGGCTGTAAACTGAATTTAGTGCTGTGGACTTGGACATTTAAACATGGGAATTTAGGATGCTCCCTTTTGGACTCACTTATTGGGTATTTATACTCCTGTGGGGAAATCTACACCGTAACTATATTGGAACCACAAACCCCTCTAAAATCCTACAGTGCGACCTGATTTGCACCTCCCTAGAAATGTAGTGTTATGGAAATTTTAACAATAACCTGCAAACACCTCGGTGAGCATTAGTTGAAGTGAGTTTAATAACATATTTCAATATGAAGAGAACCACTCCAATCAAACACTAGGGTGATCTCTGAATTGTGGCCGCCGATGCAGATCTTCAAGTCTACAATGAACCTTCTGTGAAGGTGCAATAAAACTTCAGGCCCACTTGTGATAAGTTTCCACATGCATGCATACAATTGGTGTCAGGAGTTATCTTGCTATACTCACTTGCTATATTGCTTTACTAGCTATACCGCTATTGTGATTGGCCTGTTCAACAACTGTTGATTCCTCATGTGCATTTCAAGTTACAATTTTTGAACTTGTCAATGAGAGAATAACAGTCATGATCTCAGTATAAGAAAGAAAAAAAGCGTAGCATCCAATTTTCTCAAATTCCTGGAACGAGAACTGAAGTTATAGGAACTGACATGACGGAATGTACAAAGAAGTGAAACGATGTCAGTTACAAATATGTTTGCCCCTAAAAAGAAAACTGACTGCAGAGAGGCAGTGGGGACGCAAACACACTGTAGTTAACACATAATGTACCTCAAACAAGCATTAATGCTGCAGGCTCTACAAAGATTTTCTGCAGAAATCTAAATCAGTCCTCATCCTTAAGTCTGCATTGGCTTCACTTTTCATCTTTCAGGATGTTGTATGACTTGGACAGACTCAGAGTACACCGCCCTGGAGGTGACAACTCATGATCTCATGTTCTGCTCTGGAGATCTCCTGCAGGGTGGAGGAGGGTCACCCTAACCAGCCTTAAAGATCTGCTGTTTTATTTTAAGCTAAAGGTGACTTTGTTATACAAGCCCACAGACCATGGCTGCTCTCTTTACTTTCAGGTCATGGAAATGTCTGCAAAGAGTGTGAAGCAGGTGACTCTGGAGCTTGGAGGGAAATCTCCTCTCATCATCTTCAAAGACTGCGAACTGGAGAATGCAGTGAAGGGGGCACTAATGGCAAATTTCCTGACACAGGGACAGGTGAGTCTGTACGTTGTACTTTTGTGTACTGTGCAGCCTGATGCAAGACAGACTCTTGGAGGTTTTGTTTTATTAACTTTGTGGTGAAATATGCAGGTGTGCTGCAATGGGACCAGAGTGTTTGTGCAGCGGGAGATCATGCCACAGTTCCTAGAGGAGGTAGTCAAAAGGACCAAGGCCATCCCTGTTGGTGACCCCCTGCTCGAGAGCACCAGGATGGGAGCTCTGATCAGCAAACCACAGCTGGAGAAAGTGCTGGGATTTGTCAGTCAGGCCAAGAAAGAGGTGCTTTTCATTAGAGGGAGTGGATTGGCTTTAATAGTTTGTGGTTTCTCAGTTAAGCACAAAGAATCTGTATTACTGTGGGTGTTCTTTAACGTAGCTCTTGTAATTATTTATTTATTTCTAGGGAGCCAGAGTGCTTTGTGGAGGAGATCCCTTTGTCCCCAGTGACCCCAAACTGAAAGGGGGGTATTTCATGTCACCATGCGTACTTGGTATGTCTAACACTTTGGTTAATGGTGGTACAGCACACTCAGCTTTGTTTTTTAACACACAAAGTCTCTCGACACAGATAACTGCAGAGACGACATGACCTGTGTGAAGGAGGAGATTTTTGGCCCTGTCATGTCCGTTTTGCCTTTTGACACGGAGGAAGAAGTGATCAAGAGAGCCAACAACACCACCTTTGGACTGGCCTCTGGGGTCTTCACCAGGTCAGTTTGTTGTGAGTCAGCAGTGTGGTGCAACTGTTGACGGCTTGCTCTTTTAAGATAATGAGTTTATTGCCTTCTGTTGGCTGTGGCTCAAGGTCTCCACAGTGCGGCCAATTCACTGCACAGTAGCAATTTCAAGTTGCATACCGACTGCTTTTCTCTGTATAAAAGTCGGTTCTTTTCCTCCTCCTACAGGGACATTTCTCGAGCCCATCGCGTGGCTGAGAACCTGGAGGCAGGGACCTGCTTTATCAACAATTACAACATCAGCCCTGTAGAGGTGCCGTTTGGAGGATACAAGATGTCAGGTAAGATGCTGTCAGCTTTTCATGGTCTGGGTAAATGCTGCATTTGCTCAGTAAATTAACCAGTTCTCTCCTGATCCCTGCAGGCTTTGGCAGAGAGAACGGCCAGGTGACCATCGAGTACTACTCCCAGCTGAAGACTGTAGTGGTGGAAATGGGTGACGTCGAAAGCCTCTTCTAAAGTTTTACACCGCTGTGCCAGAACTGTGACTAGAGCTCTTCACTTCTCCCTTCTTACTGTGTTAGGCTGACACATAATTAATGCAAAGTGTGTGGAACATGATGTAAACAAGCATAGATGCAGAGCACTCCTTTTTTTTCTTCCCCCCCAAAGTATTCAGTACTTCATTATTACATCAGTAAGTGAAGGATAGCTGGATTTAAAAGTTGGGGTTTTCTGAGGAAACACAAGTGTGCAACGATGGAACCAGCATTAGAGGAAGACTTCTTTGTACTGTTGTTTGGACAGCTGCTCCTTTGTATCAAAATAAATTGTAGAAGCAAATTCTTTTTCTTTGTTGCTTGTGAGGTGAATGCTATACTACGGTGGCCCTGAGATGCCAAACGGACTGCAACTTAAGAAAACACCAGCAATAAGAAAAACGGCTCTTTAGTCTTATACTGCGGCTCCGCGTGGTTTCGGGAAATAAATTAGAAGTATTTAGCTGAAGTGTATTTTATTTATGTTAGTTTTTTTTAACTTGTAGTTCCAAATTGGAAGATTATTGTGACATTGAAATATAAAAATAAAATCAGATTTTATTATTTTGTTCATCGCTCAAAATAAGCGTCACACTCGCGGAAGCCGGTGTACCCGCCGAAACGTCGTGCTTTTATCGAGACTTTCAACCCCAGGTAGGCCAGTTATGGATCTTCGGATCCACATTATGTCAGCAGCTGTTCTCCACCGTGAACTATGTTAAAAACAAACACCGCTCACGCCTCACAGATGACAGCTTACAGTTCTGCCCCGATTTGCAGACGCTGTGCGCAAAGGTTCAGGAGCAGAAGTCCCATTGTAAAGATATCACGGCAGACCCGACGATGTTTCCATGAACATGCTTTTCAGCATCTCTTTATTGACCACTTTTCACACACGGTTGCTGTACGCATTTCAGCTCACAACCCGACACACACCAACACAACAGCATAGATGGCACAGACGTTAAGGCGGCGAGGCGTGATTGCGGGTGCCGCTCAGGTACGTCCGCCTCCCCTGCAGCGGTGCTGCAGACCGCACCCGACCACACACATTAACCTGGTAAAATACATATTTAGGCAGTATTTTTCATCTTTTAGCAGCATAGTGCTTTTTTTCCAATTATTATTTTAAAAGTCAGGTCAAGGCTCCAAAAGCCCAAAGGCGATATAAGGGTGCTACATGGATCATTTTAGTTCAGCTGGGTGTCTTTCCTTTTGTTATATTTCTTTGAGTTCAAAATGTGTTAATTACATAAATAAAATGTAATTTTCTCTGTAGCACTTCATGGATTTCATAAGCAACACACCTTAGTTGTTCACACAAAGCAATAAAGGTAAAAAACAATATATACAGTGTTATCTTCATTTTAGATGTCAAAAAGTATTTGCGGCTCCCAGCGTTTTATTTTGCGTGGAAACCGGGTCCAAATGGCTCTTTGGGTCTTAAAGGTTGCTGACCCTGGTGTAGGAGCCATATGAGTTGTTCCTTTTTTGACTAAGTGGGTTGGTTTAAATGGACTCGCTGTATTTGGTGCACGGGTGTGGGGTGTGTCTCATGAGTGTGGTAGATGATAAATGTGGTTGCACTCACCTGTTCACGGTACCTGATGTTGATGAGCAGAAAGGTATGAGCATGAGGCAAAACCTTCTCTTGAGCGCAGCTCGTATTATTTTCATGTATTTGACTGTAACTTGATAGTTTATGTATATTTGTGCTCTAATTGATGCCATTTGTGCACTAATTGATGCCATAGGCCAAGTTGTAATTTGGCATTGTAATTAGTAGTGATGGGCAGATGAAGCTTCATGAAGCACTGAAGCTTGTCACCCCAGCGCAAAGCTTCTTGAAGCTTCATTTGCTCTAGTAGGACACCTACTGGACGTAAAAATATTAGTTGGCATGAATATGAAGAGTGTGGCCTTTTGCACACAGCCTGTAAATGTCAACAACAAAAGGAGTGTGTAAAACATCTATATTGTAGTGATGGCAGTATACTGTGTATATTTATACTGGCAGTATGGAAAATGATCATTTGGAAATGCTTAAAATGGAAATGATCATTTACTGTGAGGTGAGGTGTGGTTGGGGTGTGGACAGTGGTTGTGCTTTTGTAACGTTGAGGTATGGACAGCTACACACACTGTAAAATCTAATTAGTTCCCAGAAGTAAAAAAAATTGAGGAAACTCGTTGCCTCAAAAAAAAACTAAGTAAAGCTTACTTAAGATGACTGTTAGGACAACTTATACATTGCAAGTCTGCAGTATTAAGAATAACTTGATATTTCTGACTGTACAATACTAATTGTTTACCTACTGACAAACATTTCAAGTTCAACTAAATGAAAAAACTCTTTGTGGTAACCTGAATATGATTAAAATAATTAATGCTCCTCTGTCTTATAGTGGACAGACTTTCTTTTGGGGGGGGCGAGTTGCACCAAAAATTCTGCTGCTGGTTCCTTTAACACCTTGTGTTTTAACAGCAGAAGTGAGTGAGTCAGCAGAAATACGGGGTGGTAGCATGAAGGAGGCGTGGTGTTGAAATAGACTGTGAAGAACCTTTTCCAGTCCTTCTGCGGGAGCATAAGCGGTAAAACTTCAGCTATTTTATTTTGTTGCTTTCATATTTAAAATGTGCACGCGCTGTTTCTCTCGTGCAACTTTAGTTAACTTAATGTCCGTGCTAGCTTCACGCTAGCAAAGGGAGCGACCAGTTTAGATCGCTTGTCCTGAGTTGCACATTTTGCACATCTGTTTTCCAGCTTTGAAACATCCTTCCCTGTATCCCTGCAGGCGCTTTGCATCTGGAAATGGCCCAGTCAACCCTCGACTCGATGCCCGGAGCCTCGACGGGGACCGTGGTTGTCACGGAGCCTCTGAACTTCTGGGGTGGAAAACGAGTGAAACCCAAGCAGGAGAAAAACGCTGAGCCCGTGTTTGAGCCTGCAACTGGTGAATATACTGCTCTTTAAAATCTGCTTTAGCCTTAGTGCTCCTGCTAAGGACACGTATTCTGGGGAAAACAAGTGACGGTGGTTTAAAGGCCTGCGGTTTTTCTGAAATATATTTGAAACGCTCAGATTCTGCTCAGACTTCTGTTAAGTATTGTAACATAGACATTTTGCCTTAACTATGTGCAGACTAGTAGACAAACAAAGGGCTGTTTTTTTCCCTTTACTTGATATTAGTATAAAGTTAATTGGATTTCATGCTTTCAGGTTATAAAGGTTAGGGATATGCACAGTAATGACAGGCAGGCATAAACATTTCTGAAGATTAAACAATGCAAGGGTCTGTTTTACATTTTAATGTTGCACAAAGAAGATCACTACTGTTAGTGAGGGTGTTTTTACTGATTCAGGTTAAAAATGTCAATTGTTAGATAAGAGATTTGATGCACAGAAAAATGCATGATGTAGAGGAGCCCAGCTCGCTTTTCATTCGTAGCTCAGCTCTGTAACCTGGTGTTCTTCTGGTCTCTGCAGGCCGGGTCCTGTGTCAGATGGTGCCCTGTGGGGCTGAGGAGGTGGACGAAGCCATACAGAGTGCCTACGCCGCTTACCAGAAGTGGAGCAAGATGGCAGGCATGGAGAGGGCTCGGGTGATGTTGGAGGCTGCTCGCATTATCAGGGTGAGGCGGCCAAGCTGTTGTGTAACAACAACCAGCAGGCCAGGAAACTGTCTAGTTCAGTGTTTGTGCAATATAAATTGGAGTTGACTGTTGGAAGGCTGTAATAAGACATTAGTTATTCATTAAAATGCACCCCTCCCTCCACTGCTGGCCTTGTTGCATGTTACGCATTTACCTGCAGTAAAACTGGACTCCTTTCAACCATACATAGCACAAACATTCACATTGGGAAGACAGGTCAGAGAGAGGTAGAATGTAAGAGAAACAAAGAGAAATACCCAACATCAGGGACAAGAGGAGAGAAAAAGATCTCTGCTCAAACTGAGTTCCCAGTGGGAGAGCAGTTTGAGAACAGTACAAAAAACCCCCCAAAAAACAGCTCAGCACAGAAAAGCACATGGATCTTCACATCTTACACCATGTAAAAAGGGCGTGACATGGGTGGGGGGTATGAAGGAGTGAGCCAGTGTAGACAACAGCCATCCTGTCCTGCAGCTATGCTCCAGCGCGGGACACAGACCTGCCGTGTGTGTGTGTGTGTGTGTGTGTGTGTGTGTGTGTGTGTGTGTGTGTGTGTGTGTGTGTGTGTGTGTGTGTGTGTGTGTGTGTGGTCTTTCACCAGCCGACACAGGTGGCCTTTTAAGGATAGTACATAGAGCTGAAAGCAAAGAATAAAACAAAACAAACAAAAAACAAAACTAACTTTGCACCTTAGATGAGTAACTACATTAAATTAAATTTCATTAAAATAATCAAAGCAAAACAACCAAGGGTTTCAGCATTATTATTTTTGCTCTTTTCATTCTTCTTTATATTTTTCTAATACTCTATTTTTAAACAAGGAAAACAGAAACACGTCTCTGCTTTATGTTTGTCCTTCTCTTTTTCTTTTTAAAGAAATCTGTTCCCCTTAAGTCATATTGACTCTCTCTGACTTTAAACAGCTTCTGAGTACTGCGGCAAAGCAAGTTATTTTGTGTTTTATACATTATCTGTGCCAGCATTCAACTAAATCTTAAAAATTCAGGGTATTCAGATTAATAAACAAAATGTTAGTTGGTTCTATATAGTTTGATTGATTTATAATTCTTATAGCTCCTTTTTTTTTTTTTTTTTTTTTTGTAACTTGAAAATAGGAAGAGTATTTGTTTTATATGCATTACCCCATATCTCCAGACAGTAAGTCATATATGGAAGCAACAGAGTACAATAAAGTGTGTATAATGATTTCTTGTTCAGGACATGCTTTGTTTTGGAGAGAATAGCAATGGTTTTTGACATTTTTGTTTTCACATGGTTTATATGTGACTTCCAGCTAAGCTTATCATCAATTATCACTCCAAGAAATTTATTTTCATGTACTTTCAATTTCAATTCCATTAACCCTGATTTTAGATACATTTTTCATTTGTCTAGTGCCAAAAATAATACATTTTGTTTTGTTTATATTTAATGATAACTTAAATATATTAAAAAACTGTATTGATATAAATAACTCCTTTTCCACTGTAGTCAGAAGCTGTTCTAGGTTTTTACCTGAGCAATACAGAGTGGTATCATCAGCAAACAATACACATTACAGAGATAGATAGATAGAGATATAAAGAATAATTTAGGGCCCAGCACAGAGCCCTGAGGAACGCCACAAGTTACCGTCAACTGATTAGATTTTACATTATTGATTTCGACATATTGAAATCTGTCATCCAAGTAACTTTTCATCCACTTGTATGACATCCCTCTTATACCATATCTCTCTAGTTTATTCAATAATATAGAATGATCAATTGTGCTTAGGCTGCTGCCCCCGCAACCCGGCCCCGGATAAAGCAGATGAAGATGGATGGATGATCAATTGTATCAAACGCCTTTTTTAAGTCTATAAAAACACCAACAGTATATTCCTTATGATCTATTGCAGTAGATATCCCTTCAACAAGTTCCATCACTGCCATCCAAGTGGACCTTTTCGCTCTAAAGCCATATTGGTTATTACTTAGGAGATTATGCTTCTCAATATATTTATCAAGTCTATTAACAAATAACTATTCTAAATTTTTAGAGAACTATGGGAGTAGTGATATTGGCCTGTAATTGGTAAATTGACATCTCTCTCTCTCCTTTTTATGGATTGAAATAACGTTTGCTATTTTCATTTTTGAGGGAAACCATTTGGATCAATTCAACCTTTTTTGTGTCTATGCAATGACAAAGAGACAATACAATCTTAAAACAAAACATCTTGTTCCACATAATTACTGAAGAGCTTCAATTAAAATAGTTCTTTTTTTTCCCTTTATGCATGTTAAAAAAATAGGAAAGGAGGGAAAAACTTGCAAAGCTGGAAGTGATCAACAATGGGAAAACAATCACTGAGGCTCTGGGAAATATAGACTTTTCCTGGAAGAGCATTGAGTACTATGCCGGCCTGGCTGGTACACTTGCGGGTGGGTGCACCAATGCTTCTGTGTTTATCAAAAGTTGCAAAAACCTCCATTTGGTATTGTTTTTAACATTGTGCTGTCATTTTGGTGCAGGCCAGCATATCCAGCTCCCTGGAGGAGCATTTGCTTACACTAGACGGGAGCCACTTGGTGTGTGTGTGGGAATCGGTGCATGGAACTTCCCTATCCTGCTTGCAACATTGAAGTCTGCTCCTGCTCTGGCATGTGGTGAGTTTTATAATAGCATGTGTATCATCTGCTGTCGGTAATCTGCACAACAGAGGATTGCGACATATAGGAGAGCAGGGGACTGAAACAAGACAGACTAGAGAAGACATACTTTTTCATAGATGTGTGGGGGAAAAAAAAAAACAACAACAAATGTCCGTCTTTGTCTGTCTTTTTGTTAAAATATGCACATTTGAAAAACTAGTTCTTCTGCATGTGCTTAGCTTGAATAGCTTAACAGAGAACAAGTTTATATATCATATTTTAAAAAAACAGTAAGACATCCTCAGTGAGCAGTACTTGGTGAGGGTCTGTTAACAAGAAGAGCCGTCCAACACAACCAGGAAGGGACAGCAGTCAGCTGCAACTTAGTGTGAGTGTGAGAGGCAAGAAAAGAGTGGAGAAAAACAAGTGTAGAGAGAGAAAAGCAATAGATTGGAAGTTTAAAATAGGAAGAGCCTGCTAAAAATAATGCAGCAGAGCCACAGAGCCTCTGTCACATCACTGATGAACATGTTATTCTTTTAAAATGTTACTTTTGGCCTGTTTAATACTGGATTCTACCACACGTTCCTATCAATCAGCCTGTTGTACGGTTTGTTTCTATCTGTTCGTCTTGTCTCGTGACCATTCACAAAGATGGCTCTGCAGGCCTTAACTTGCAGGATTTAATTGTGGTTGTGTTTTTTAGGTAATGCCATGGTATATAAACCCTCTCCAATGACTCCGGTGACTGCTGTCATCCTGGCTGAGATCTACAAAGAGGCTGGGGTACCTGATGGGCTTTTCTGTGTGGTCCAAGGTGGAGCAGAGACCGGCAGCTTGCTCTGCCATCATCCAAAAGTTGCTAAAGTCTCTTTCACGGGGAGTGTTCCTACAGGCAAAAAGGTACAGACCAGTACAGCATTGTTTCCCACACATGGACTGTAATTGGGCTGCCCTGATACACTGATGACCTTCAAAGTAAATTTTGTTCTTTGTTTTGTTTTTTGACCTGTCCAATATTGGAGTGGGATCTGTTTACTAATATAGAATATTTTACTTTAGAACATAGATGCACATAGGCACTGTGATGTCTCCATGTTAAGCATTAGCATTTTGTCTGCTGCTGTGATGTTTTGTTTTAAGACAGAAGTCAAGCAGGTAGAATGCAGTTAGCAAGCTGCCAAAACTGAAACGGTTTAAGAAGAATTATTGAATTCTTTATTCTTCTTCTTCTCATTATTATTTTCAACCAGGCTGTAAACTGAATTTAGTGCTGTGGACTTGAACATTAAAGATGGGAATGTAGGGTTATTGGCTCACTTTTGGAGTCACGTATTGGGGTATTTATTCTCCTGTGGGACACAGCCCTGACCTACTGTGATTCACCTGTTTAGCAACTGTTGATTCCTCATGTGCATTTCTAGTTGCGATTTTTGAACTTGTCAATAAAAGAATAACAGTCATCATCTCAGTATAAGAAAGAAATGGAATCAAATTTCAGCAAATTCCTGGAATGAGAACTGAAGTCATAGGAACTGGCGTGAGGGAAAGTACAAAGAAGTGAAACGATATCAGTTACAAATATCTTTGCCCCTAAAGAGAAAACTGACTGCAGAGAGGCAGTGGGGACCTGGGAGGATAAGAGTCCCAGTGTTTTGTTTCAGTCAACTGGTTCAGCATATAAAACACCAGGACACAAACACACTGTAGTTAACACATAATGTACCTCAAACAAGCATTAATGCTGCAGGCTCTACAAAGATTTTCTGCAGAAATCTAAATCAGTCCTCATCCTTAAGTCTGCATTGGCTTCACTTTTCATCTTTCAGGATGTTGTATGACTTGGACAGACTCAGAGTACACCGCCCTGGAGGTGACAACAGTAGCCCTTGTTCTGCTCTGGAGATCTCCTGCAGGGTGGAGGAGGGTCACCCTAACCAGCCTTAAAAATCTGCTGTTTTATTTTAAGCTAAAGGTGACTTTGTTATACAAGCCCACAGACCATGGCTGCTCTCTTTACTTTCAGGTCATGGAAATGTCTGCAAAGAGTGTGAAGCAGGTGACTCTGGAGCTTGGAGGGAAATCTCCTCTCATCATCTTCAAAGACTGCGAACTGGAGAATGCGGTGAAGGGGGCACTAATGGCAAATTTCCTGACACAGGGAGAGGTGAGTCTGTACGTTGTACTTTTGTGTACTGTGCAGCCTGATGCAAGACAGACTCTTGGAGGTTTTGGTGTATTAACTTTGTGGTGAAATATGCAGGTGTGCTGCAATGGGACCAGAGTGTTTGTGCAGCGGGAGATCATGCCACAGTTCCTAGAGGAGGTAGTCAAAAGGACCAAGGCCATCCCTGTTGGTGACCCCCTGCTCGAGAGCACCAGGATGGGAGCTCTGATCAGCAAACCACAGCTGGAGAAAGTGCTGGGATTTGTCAGTCAGGCCAAGAAAGAGGTGCTTTTCATTAGAGGGAGTGAATTGGCTTTAATAGTTTGTGGTTTCTCAGTTAAGCACAAAGAATCTTTAATGTAGCTCTTGTAATTATTTATTTATTTCTAGGGAGCCAGAGTGCTTTGTGGAGGAGATCCCTTTGTCCCCAGTGACCCCAAACTGAAAGGGGGGTATTTCATGTCACCATGCGTACTTGGTATGTCTAACACTTTGGTTAATGGTGGTACAGCACACTCAGCTTTGTTTTTTAACACACAAAGTCTCTCGACACAGATAACTGCAGAGACGACATGACCTGTGTGAAGGAGGAGATTTTTGGCCCTGTCATGTCAGTTTTGCCTTTTGACACGGAGGAAGAAGTGATCAAGAGAGCCAACAACACCACCTTTGGACTGGCCTCTGGGGTCTTCACCAGGTCAGTTTGTTGTGAGTCAGCAGTGTGGTGCAACTGTTGACGGCTTGCTCTTTTAAGATAATGAGTTTATTGCCTTCTGTTGGCTGTGGCTCAAGGTCTCCACAGTGCGGCCAATTCACTGCACTCTGTATAAAAGTCGGTTCTTTTCCTCCTCCTACAGGGACATTTCTCGAGCCCATCGCGTGGCTGAGAACCTGGAGGCAGGGACCTGCTTTATCAACAATTACAACATCAGCCCTGTAGAGGTGCCGTTTGGAGGATACAAGATGTCGGGTAAGATGCTGTCAGCTTTTCATGGTCTGGGTAAATGCTGCATTTGCTCAGTAAATTAACCAGTTCTCTCCTGATCCCTGCAGGCTTTGGCAGAGAGAACGGCCAGGTGACCATCGAGTACTACTCCCAGCTGAAGACTGTAGTGGTGGAAATGGGTGACGTCGAAAGCCTCTTCTAAAGTTTTACACCGCTGTGCCAGAACTGTGACTAGAGCTCTTCACTTCTCCCTTCTTACTGTGTTAGGATAACACATAATTAATGCAAAGTGTGTGGAACATGATGTAAACAAGCATAGATGCAGAGCACTCTTTCCTCCCCCCCCCCCCCCCCCAAAAGTATTCAGTACTTCATTATTACATCAGTAAGTGAAGGATAGCTGGATTTAAAAGTTGGGGTTTTCTGAATAAACACGCAAGTGTGCAACATTGAAGTAATCGGAAGAAAATTTCTGCCTAACAGCTGTCACATTTATGTACTGTTGTTTGGACAGCTGCTTCTTTGTATCAAAATAAACTTGTAGAAGCAAATTCTTTTTCTTTGTTGCTTGTGAGTTGAACTGTATGAATATGCTATACTGAAATCACTTCAACAGTCACTTCAAGGTGCTTTATAATGCAAGGTAAAGACTACAATATTAGACAGAAAATGCCAACAATCAGGGATCCCCCCCCCCCCGTGGGCGAGATGAAGAGCTTCCTTTTAACAGGGAGAGACCTCCATCAGAACCAGGCCTGTGGAAGAGCAGCCATCTGCCTCAACTGGAAAGATCAAAGGACAGCAGACCAGCGGATGAAGTTAATAACATACAATACATGAGTGAAAAGAGCAGAGTGGAGAAAAAATATTTAAAATAATTTGTTAAATAAGTTTAATATGGGAAGTCACTCAGCAAGCGTGGTCTAGTGCTGGGTCACCTGACCAAGCTCTAACTTTATGAGTTATAAAAACTTTCAAGGCCAAATTCAAAAGTAGAGAGGGTGCCAAGACTCTCTATTTTAGCCGTTTGGCTCTCTACTCAATAATTATATTATTGACGTAATATAATAAAAATATACTTTTATTACTATATGTGAGGAGAAGGATTTTAAGTTCCGCATTTAACGGAGTCAGTAAAGAGTTGATATGGGAGAAATATGATCTCTCTTTTCCGTTCCTGGTACCTGGAAAATGGTACTATTAATTGACATTTTAGTTATTCTGTAACTGATGTTATTATTGTTGATAATACTAATTAGCAGGTAGAATGAGGATTTTGGTGGTGTACAACCACAAACTTTGACAGCGCATTTGATATTATATGCTACCAGGTGCTTTCTAAAATTGCAGATCATTCACTCATAATGGTCTGCAATTCGTATGTGTTGTGCTTCATGTTGAAGCAAACTGAAGGTCCTGGTTTCTTTCTGCGTGCTCACGCTTCCTCCCAGAAGCATGCATGTTAGGTTAACTGTTTATGTCTGTGTATCTAGATGATTGTCTCGTGACAACATGGTTCATATTGTTAAACAATAACTGCTTTACTGATAAGGCAGCAGCACCATGTTGTAGTTTAAAAGCAGTTGTATGTTGCTATATCTCAAGTATAGAAATAAATGGAGCATTTATAAGGTAGGAATGTAATTGAGAACCTGCAAAGCGTTATCTGACACACACACACACACACACACACACCACACACACACACACACACACACACACACACACACACACACACATACATATATATGTATATGTATATATATATATATATATATAGAGAGAGAGAGAGAGAGAGAGAGTATACAGTTAATGTACAAATTAATTACTATAGTAATATAGATTAATATAGATATACATTCAGTTTTTACATATATCACATTTGAACTCTAAACTCTAAACTGAAATGTTTGCTTAAATATCGCATAAGTTGTGTACTGGATTATTTGTTTACGAGAACATTTTGAATAAATAAACGTTATAGCGTTTCCGCCATGTTTAACCAGCAGGCTTTTACTTTGACAGTGATGAACCGGAAGTGCTTCTCTGTCGCTTGAGGTTGGCTAAATTCTACTTGAACAATGCAGGTAATAAATATGAATATATATTCTGTACGACAGTATAATGCCTTCTTAGATGCAGTAACATTCATTAAAATGTTTATTTTGTCTGATGACTCATTTTCTTGTTGTTTAAGTGACTGACTCTTAAGTGGCTGAG